>NC_069506.1:230207855-230420355 GCF_027579735.1 Bombina bombina | reverse complement strand
AAGTTAATCCTCCAAGCGGCGCTGAAGAAATCTTCCATCCGATGAAGTCATCATCCAGGCGGCGCTGAAGAAGTCTTCGATCCGGCCGATGTCATCTTCAAAGAGGCGCTGAAGAGGTCTTCTATCCGGGCGAAGTCATCTTCCAAGCCGGGTCTTCAATCTTCCTTCCGCCGACGCGGAACCACCTTCTTCACCGACGGACTACGACGAATGACGGCTCCTTTAAGGGACGTCATCCAAGATGGCGTCCCCTCAATTCCGATTGGCTGATAGGATTCTATCAGCCAATCGGAATTAAGGTAGGAAAATCTGATTGGCTGATGGAATCAGCCAATCAGATTCAAGTTCAATCCGATTGGCTGATCCAATCAGCCAATCAGATTGAGCTCGCATTCTATTGGCTGATCGGAACAGCCAATAGAATGCGAGCTCAATCTGATTGGCTGATTCCATCAGCCAATCAGATTTTCCTACCTTAATTCCGATTGGCTGAGAGAATCCTATCAGCCAATCGGAATTGAGGGGACGCCATCTTGGATGACGTCCCTTAAAGGAGCCGTCATTCGTCGTAGTCCGTCGGTGAAGAAGGTGGTTCCGCGTCGGCGGAAGGAAGATTGAAGACCCGGCTTGGAAGATGACTTCGCCCGGATAGAAGACCTCTTCAGCGCCTCTTTGAAGATGACATCGGCCGGATCGAAGACTTCTTCAGCGCCGCCTGGATGATGACTTCATCGGATGGAAGATTTCTTCAGCGCCGCTTGGAGGATTAACTTCTTCCGCTCCGGATGTCCTCTTCAGTTCCATCGGTGGCTCGGCTGAGTGAAGACGACTCAAGGTAGGATGATCTTCAGGGGATTAGTGTTAGGTTTTTGTAAGGGGGGTTTGGGTTAGATTAGGGGTATGTGGGTGGTGGGTTTTAATGTTGGGGGGGGGTTGTATTTTTATTTTACAGGCAAAAGAGCTGAACTTTTTGGGGCATGCCCCCACAAATGGCCCTTTTAAGGGCTGGTAAGGTAAAAGAGCTTTGAAATTTATGTAATTTAGAATAGGGTAGGGATTTTTTTTATTTTGGGGGGGTTTGTTATTTTATTAGGGGGCTTAGATTAGGTGTAAGTAGCTTAAAATTGTAGTAATATTTTTAACATGTTTGTAACTTAATTTTTTATTTTTTGTAACTTAGCTTTTTTTATTTTTTGTACTTTAGTTAGTTTATGTAATTGTATTTCATTGTAGTTATTTGTAGTTAATTTATTTAATTAATGTAATGATAGTGTAGTATTAGGTTTAATTGTAACTTAAGTTAGGATTTATTTTACAGGTAATTTTGTATTTCTTTTAGCTAGGTAGTTATTAAATAGTTAATAACTATTTAATAACTATTCTAACTAGCTAAAATAAATACAAAGTTACCTGTAAAATAAATATAAATCCTAAGATAGCTATAATATAATTATTAATTACATTGTAGCTATCTTAGGGTTTATTTTACAGGTAAGTATTTATTTTTAAATAGGAATAATTTATTAAAGTATAGTGTAGTGTTAGGTGTAATTGTAACTTAGGTTAGGATTTATTTCACAGGTACATTTCTCTTTATTTTAGCTAGGTAAGCTATTAAATAGTTAATAACTATTTAATAGTTATTGTACATGGTTAAAATAAATTGAAAGGTACCTGTAAAATAAATATAAATCCTAAGATAGCTAGAATATAATTATTATTTATATTGTAGCTATATTAGGGTTTATTTTATAAGTAAGTATTTAGTTTTAAATAGGATTCATTTAGTTAATAAGAGTTAATTTATTTAGATTTATTTAATTAATATTTAAGTTAGGGGGGCGTTAGGGTTAGGGTTAGACTTAGGTTTAGGGGTTAATCATTTTATTACAGTGGCGGCGGCGTAGTGGGGGGCAGGATAGGGGTTAATAAATTTATTATAGGTTGCGGCGGGTTCATGGAGCGGCGGTTTAGGGGTTAAACTATTTATTTAGTTGCGGAGAGGTGCGGGATCAGCAGGATAGGGGTTAATAATTTTATAATAGAGGGCGACGGTATAGGGGGGGCAGGATAGGGGTTACTAGGTATAATGTAGGTGGCAGCGGTGTCCGGGAGCGGCGGTTTAGGGGTTAATACATTTATAAGACTTGCGGCAGGGTCTAGGAGCGGCGGTTTAGGGGTTAGTAACTTTATTTAGTTGCGGGGGCCTCCGGGGGCGCCGGTATAGGGGGTAGAACAGTGTAGTTTAGTGTGAGTGCTTAGTGACAGGCTAGCAATAAAGCTGGGAAAAAGCCGAAGGGCAGCGAGATCGGATGAGTGATAACTGTCACAGTCCGCTGCTCATCGCCCCGCGGCTTTTTGACAGCTTTATTTGATAACTTAGGCGAACGTATTCAAGGTCCGCGGCGGCGAAGGTAGGCGAGCTTAGGCGGACGTATTGGGCCGGCGAAGCCAGAAAAGTAGACGGCTTGATAAGTAGCCCCCGTAGTGTTTTCATGATGTGGAGTCATGTCCCTGATCGCTATCACAGCTGTGGCAGTTATCCTTATAAATCAGTTGTGCACAACCCTGCATTTCCTTATATTCCCTGTATTAATTTAAATGATTTTGCTCACACGTTAACATTTTTTAATGTGAAAAGGAAAATTCTGTACATTCGTATGCTTAATAGAACATTTTTTTAGTTTATCACCCTTTCAGAGAAACCTTTTAGCTAATTTATTGTCTCCTCTATTAACCCATTAGCAAGAGGTATGATTTACTTTATTAAAGGGACACTGAACCCAAATTTTTTCTTTTGTGATTCAGATAGAACATGACATTTGAAGCAACTTTCTAATTTACTCCTATTATCAAATTTTCTTCCTTCTCTTGGTATCTTTATTTGAAATGCAAGAATGTAAATTTAGATGCCGGCCCATTTTTGGTGAACAACCTGGGTTGTTCTTGCTGATTGGTGGATAAATTCATCCACCAATAAAAAAGTGCTGTCCAGAGTACTGAACCCAAAAAAATTAGATACATTCTTTTCAAATAAAGATAGCAAGAGAATGAAGAAAAATTGATAATATGAGTAAATTAGTAGTTGCTTAAAATTGCATGCTCTATCTGAATCACGAAAGAAAAAAATTCGGGTTAGGTGTCCCTTTAACAAAAAGATGCAAGCATGTGTAATTTTCTGTTTTACAAATAATAAATAAATATGTTATAATAAAAAAAAAAAAAAGGAATTGTTCCTATCAGTTAATTGTGAATAAATAGTAAATAATTTCCATAAAGTAATTGTAAACCCTTTCATAACAGGGTCATAATGTCTACGGCAGAACAACGTTCCGATTTAGACAAATTGAAATCCTGCGATCGTGCACGCGATTGCAAGCTTTCACTTATGGGATCGGGTCAGGGGGGCGTCCCTATGACGCTAGGCACGCCCTCCAAACCGCGATCACATCCAGGAAGCGCCGTTGGCTTCAAGACAGCCAAACGGCTATGACGTATTTCGTCCTAACAGCACTAAAGCCCAGCGCCGACGGAATACAACGCCATAACGGCGCTCAAAGGTTAAAATACTATTAGTTACATAATAGAGGCACTTTTTAAAAAAAATAAAATGGAGAGGGCTTAAAAAGATGACACATGATAGTTTTCAAATAATGTCAGCATTTTCTAAATTCTGTTAGTACACTGATTCCCTACCACAGTTTTCTGACATTCAGAACTCAAACTTCTATTATCTAATTTGTTTTCTTTTCTTGGTATCCTTTGTTTGAAAGGATACCTAGGTAGGCTCAGGAGTTGCTGATTGGAGGCTGCACAGTTAGGCCTTATGTTATTTGCTCAGTTCTCTCTGATCAGCTGGCTCTGAGTAGTGCATTGCTGCTTTTTCAGCAAAGAATACCAAGAGAACTAACGCCTAGATTTAGAGTTCTGCGGCCAAAGGGGTGCGTTAGCTACGCGTGCTTTTTTCTGGCCGAACCTTTTAAATACCGCTGGTATTGAGAGTTCACAGAATGGCTGCATTAGGCTCCAAAAAAGGAGCGTAGAGCATATTTAACGCAACTTCAACTCTCGATACCAGCGGTGCTTACGGACGCGGCCAGCTTCAAAAACGTGCTCGTGCACGATTCCCCCATAGAAAACAATGGGGCTGTTTGAGCTGAAAAAACCTAACACCTGCAAAAAAGCCGCGTTCAGCTCCTAACACAGCCCCATTGTTTGCTATGGGGAAACACTTCCTACGTCTGCACCTAACATTCTAACATGTACCCCGAGTCTAAACACCCCTAACCTTACACTTATTAACCCCTATTCTGCTGCCCCCGCTATCGCTGACCCCTGCATATTATTATTAACCCCTAATCTGCCGCTCCGTAAACCGCCGCTACTTACATTATCCCTATGTACCCGTAATCTGCTGCCCCTAACACCGCCGACCCCTATATTATATTTATTAACCTCTAATCTGCCCCCCACAACGTCGCCTCCACCTGCCTACACTTATTAACCCCTAATCTGCCGTCCACACGCCGCCGCTACTATAATAAAGCTATTAACCCCTAATCCGCCTCACTCCCGCCTCAATAACCCTATAATAAATAGTATTAACCCCTAATTTGCCCTCCCTAACATCGCCGACACCTAACTTCAAGTATTACCCCTAATCTGCCGATCGGAGCTCACCGCTACTCTAATAATTTTTTTAACCCCTAAAGCTAATTTTAACCCTAACACCCCCCTAAATTAAATATAATTTTATTCTAACGAAATAAATTAACTCTTATTAAATAAATTATTCCTATTTAAATCTAAATACTTACCTGTAAAATAAACCCTAATATAGTTACAATATAAATAATAATTATATTATAGCTATTTTAGGATTAATATTTATTTTACAGGCAACTTTGTATTTATTTTAACCAGGTACAATAGCTATTAAATAGTTAAGAACTATTTAATAGCTAAAATAGTTAAAATAATTACAAAATTACCTGTAAAATAAATCCTAACCTAGGTTACAATTAAACCTAACACTACACTATCAATAAATTAATTAAATAAAATACCTAGAATTACCTACAATTAAACCTAACACTACACTATCAATACATTAATTAAATACAATATCTACAAATAAATACAATGAAATAAACTAACTAAAGTACAAAAAATAAAAAAGAACTAAGTTACAAAAAATAAAAAAATATTTACAAACATTAGAAAAATATTACAACAATTTTAAACTAATTACACCTACTCTAAGCCCCCTAATAAAATAACAAAGCCCCCCAAAATAAAAAAATGCCCTACCCTATTCTAAATTTAAAAAGTTCAAAGCTCTTTTACCTTACCAGACCTGAACAGGGCCCTTTGCGGGGCATGCCCCAAGAAATTCAGATCTTTTGCCTGTAAAAAAAACATACAATACCCCCCCCCAACATTACAACCCACCACCCACATACCCCTAATCTAACCCAAACCCCCCTTAAATAAACCTAACACTAAGCCCCTGAAGATCTTCCTACCTTATCTTCACCATACCAGGTTCACCGATCGGTCCTCGGAAGTGTTGATCCAAACCCAAGCGGGGGGCTGAAGAGTGACGTCCATCCTCGGGCTGAAGTCTGGATCCAAGCGGCGGCTGAAGAAATCCATCATCGGGCTGAAGTCGGAAGTCCATCATCGGGATGAAGTCTTCTATCAAGCCGCATCTTCAATCTTCTTTCTTCTGGAGCGGAGTGGAGCCATCTTCTTCCAAGCCGACGCGGAACATCCTCTTCAAGCGATGCCTACTCGCCGAATGACGGTTCCTTTAAATGACGTCATCCAAGATGGCGTCCCTCGAATTCCGATTGGCTGATAGGATTCTATCAGCCAATCGGAATTAAGGTAGGAATATTCTGATTGGCTGATGGAATCAGCCAATCAGATTCAAGTTCAATCCGATTGGCTGATCCAATCAGCCAATCAGATTGAGCTCGCATTCTATTGGCTGATCGGAACAGCCAATAGAATGCAAGCTCAATCTGATTGGCTGATCCAATCAGCCAATCGGATTGAACTTGAATCTGATTGGCTAATTCCATCAGCCAATCAGAATATTCCTACCTTAATTCTGATTGGCTGATAGAATCCTATCAGCCAATCGAAATTCGAGGGACGCCATCTTGGATGACGTCATTTAAAGGAACCGTCATTCGGTGAGTAGGCGTCGCTTGAAGAGGATGTTCCGCGTCGGCTTGGAAGAAGATGGCTCCGCTCCAGAAGAAAGAAGATTGAAGATGCGGCTTGATAGAAGACTTCATCCCGATGATGGACTTCCGACTTCAGGTAATTTTGTAATTATTTTAACTATTTTAGCTATTAAATAGTTCTTAACTATTTAATAGCTATTGTACCTGGTTAAAATAAATACAAAGTTACCTGTAAAATAAATATTAATCCTAAAATAGATATAATATAATTATAATTTATATTGTAGCTATATTAGGGTTTATTTTACAGGTAAGTATTTAGCTTTAAATAGGAATAATTTATTTAATAAGAGTTAATTTATTTCATTAGAATAAAATTATATTTAATTTAGGGGGGTGTTAGGGTTAGGGTTAAAATTAGCTTTAGGGGTTAAAAAATGTATTAGAGTAGCGGTGAGCTCCGATCGGCAGATTAGGGGTTAATACTTGAAGTTAGGTGTCGGCGATGTTAGGGAGGGCAGATTAGGGGTTAATACTATTTATTATAGGGTTATTGAGGCGGGAGTGAGGCGGATTAGGGGTTAATAACTTTATTATAATAGCGGTGCGGTCCGCTCGGCAGATTAGGGGTTAATAAGTGTAGGCAGGTGGAGGCGACGTTGTGGGGGGCAGATTAGGGGTTAATAAATATAATATAGGGGTCGGCGGTGTTAGGGGCAGCAGATTAGGGGTACATAGCTATAATGTAGCTGGCGGCGGCGTGCGGACGGCAGATTAGGGGTTAATAAGTGTAGGTAGCTGGCGGGGACGTTGTGGGGGGCAGATTAGGGGTTAATAAATATAATATAGGGGTCGGCTGTGTTAGGGGCAGCAGATTAGGGGTACATAGGGATAACGTAGTTGGCGGCAGTGTACGGAGCGGAAGATTAGGAGTTAAAAAATTTTTATAGAGTGGCAGCGATGTGGGGGGCCTCGGTTTAGGGGTACATAGGTAGTTTATGGGTGTTAGTGTACTTTAGAGCACAGTAGTTAAGAGCTTTATAAACCGGCGTTAGCCCAGAAAGCTCTTAACTCCTGACTTTTTTCTGCGGCTGGAGTTTTGTCGTTAGATTTCTAACGCTCACTTCAGCCACGACTCTAAATACCGGAGTTAGAAAGATCCCATTGAAAAGATAGGATACGCAATTGACGTAAGGGGATCTGCGGTATGGAAAAGTTGCGGCTGAAAAGTGAGCGTTAGACCCTTTCCTGACTGACTCCAAATACCAGAGGGCGGTAAAAACCAGCGTTAGGAGCCTCTAACGCTGGTTTTGACAGCTACCGCCCAACTCTAAATCTAGGCCTAAGGAAATTAAATAACAGAAGTAAATTGCAAAGTTGTTTAAAATTCTAAACTCTCTCTGAATCGCGAAAGAAAATGTCAAGGATTTCATGTCCCTTTAAACACTGCTGTGTCTGTTACGTGGGGTCACTGAGGTAAAATCTCAGCTTTGCATTATTTACTGGAAACATTGTTCTGTATATGGAACTGGTAGCAAAGGGTAAAATCACTGATGTGTGTAAGTGACAGCCAGGGATAAAATCATCAGAAAATTATATATGGTGGATGGAACTTTGGGGGCGGGGCATTGCTTGATCCCAACAACCACCCGTGCCCAGTATTTTTCTGGAGGACAGCTGGTAACCCTAATATATACATTTAAGGCATGAGCAGAGACAAAAACATTTGTTGATTAATCATTTATCATTAACACATTTGTTTCCCCTGTATTAACCCCTAAACTGCTGAGCCATTACCACCCATGTGCTCAGCTGTTTTGGAGTTTTCAGATGCTGCTCACAACAGCCCCCCTTTAGGTGCATTTTCAGTGAGGAATTCACAGATATTATATAGTGGATTTTTCCCCAGCAGATTCACACTATACCATTATTTTATGTATATACCACAACATGTGAGAACCCAATAACAAATTGTGTAAAAAACAGTGTGAGTGTGTTTTTCTAAATGCTGTTGTAAAAAGAAGGGGATGTCCACAAATAAAAAAGGCCCTTTGAGGGCCAGAGCCTTATAATGACCTTTGCTGCATAACACATCATTAGAATTTGAAATACGGTACCTAAAGTGCATTTTATATAGATATATATATATATGGCAATCCCATGGCAATTAAAAATCCCAGGTCACATGTTCTATGTATTAGCTCAAGCTCCTCTTGCATCGTCAGCGGCCGATGTGGTGCGGGACAGATCCCTACATAAAATTTATAGACACTGCTGCTGGCTTTTAGTGAGGATTTGCGATATCCACTTAGTAGAGCTCAGCTCTGGCTAGATTATAGACCAAATTACCATTTACATGGGATGCACGAGATGGGATTGCAAGTCTTCGTTTATTTGAAGGATAAAATAATTACTCATCTGCAAGATTAAAGAGGTAGTAGTAACTCATGACATTTCATCAAGTTATGGTTGTTTTGTAACATTTCTTTTGTTTTTCTTTTTGTTATTATTATATCTATAATACTCTTATAAACTGTTTATCAGCAAGTTAACCCCATCATTACCATTTCAGAGTTTCTATTCTGTTGTGAGATCCAAAAGAGGTCTCTTCCACTGGGGTATAGAAAGAGCGTTCAGTGCTCGGACTTCCTGTTAGGGGGTGGAGACTCTATGCCGCATGCAGCAAGCCGGCAAGCTAATTGTCTGCTACTATTCTATCCCCCCTCTCTCTGCGCTATAACCCCAGTCCCCGGGGTTTTATGTTGGGCCACGGCAAGGACGCCGTGTCAGAGAAAAGAAGTTCAAAGAGGCCTGTTAGGCCAGCGGCTGTGCCGCATTTCCTGTTTTAAAGTATGGATGTTCACCATTTTCATAATATCCTCTCCATGCTATAAGAAAACCCCACCTGTTCAAATAAAGCATTGATATCCGTGCAAGTTAAAGCCGAAGAGGGTCGCCCCCAGATAGGGGCTAACTGCCGCACTCGAGAGCCGCTGGAACAATTCAGTGTCTGTATCCTTACCGCGCTTCTGCTGGCGACCGGGATTCCTGTGCAGCGGGTGGAGTGTCGCAGCCTGGTTTGGCGACGTATCCCCACGAGAGCCGCCCGGGTGCGGCGGAAGGATCCTTGGTTGAGGTTCCGGCTCTGGAGTACGTGCATGGTGGAAGGGGGCTTTGGCTCACGTACTGGTCCTGTAGCTTGTAAGGCGACAGTTGCAGAAGTATCCTCCCGCTCGAGTTGTACGGGGTCAGAGGCTGGATTCTCCTTGTTGAAGGCAGTAGAAGTGTATACTTTGGGATTCGCAAGTATACCTGCTAACTTATCGTTTCTTTTGTTTTCCCTCATTGTAAAGAATCCTATTGCTCTATGTCTGTTTAAAGAAAGGAAAGAGAAAGAGAAAAGGAAAGGAGAAGGGAAGCAGTTAAGAGGAGATAGAACTGCCTATGAGTTAGTTTGAGCAGAAACTATCTGTTGGATTTCCATTTAACTAACTTGCTTGTCTGATCAGTGGAAAATACATTCAGGGTGGCATATACTTTTCCTACACTACAAGGGCCGCTTAAGTAAAGCGAACTGAATGTTTATATATTTCCCCGTTCACAAGGAAGAGTGGAGGGGGAAAGGAAAGGACTAAAAAAGGAGAAAGGGGGAGAAAAGGAAGAAAAACTGTTTGTTAATCCTTTCCCTTTTGCAGGGTCGGTTTTTTTCTTTCTCCTCTCCCTTCTGTTTGCTGTTTTTTTGTCCCTTCTGATATGTGTACTACTTCTGATATCTGATATGTGTACTACTTCTGATATCTGATATGTGTACTACTTCTGATATCTGATATGTGTACTACTTCTGATATCTGATATGTGTACTACTTCTGATATCTGATATGTGTACTACTTCTGATATCTGATATGTGTACTACTTCTGATATCTGATATGTGTACTACTTCTGATATCTGATATGTGTACTACTTCTGATATCTGATATGTGTACTATTGCCTGCCTTGAAGCCTGTTAGGCAATCTAATGTGTTGACACGCAATTCATGTGTTAGTCAGATATCATACTATTTTGGTATATTGTGTATAAGAAAGGGAAGGAGGAGACAGAGAAAGATAGTAAATGTGCTAAGCAACAGTCTTCCCCTATTAAACAAATTTGCAAACTTAACTAAATATTTTATCAATAAGAGTTTCTTAAAAACGATAAGAGAGGTCCTAACTGGGTTAAAGTGTAAACGACTGTAATGACTGTTCTTGTGAATTGTGCTTGCCATTTCATCTGAGTTTTGATCTGTACTATATCTGTTGTAAATTGTTTATATGCAGTTTTTTTTTTTTTTTTCTTTATTTCTGGTTTTCTTTTTCTTATGTATTTGACTTGGTGATTGCTCTTTTTCTACCGATTACGGTATAGGCTGGCTTTTCCCAGGAAATTAAAATAGTTTTTCCTCTTACACACGCTAACACGTCGCACACTTCAGCACACACTAAAATAAATTCAATTTTATTTGCTATATAATTTTTCTATTTACATGCACAAACGTGCAATGTCCTGCTCTTTCCTAAAGAGGACATAAACTGGTCTTCTATCAGCAATATAAAACAACTTTGGTTTTATATATCCAAGTACCTCACTATATACTAAATTCACTTAATTTTTCACGTTAAGGATTCCCACTGTTTGTTTGTAGTGGTTTTTCTTCTTTTCACTGATCTGAGAGTGTTTTACACTTTTTTGTATTCTTTTTTCTTTTTTTTTTCTATCAATGGAAAAATTTATTACACAAACAAGTTCTAATTCCCCGAAAATGCCAGCAAAATCGAAAGATAAAAAAAACAAGTCAGCTGACATTAGTGCAGATACGGTATCAGATATAGGTCCTTCAGTTATAGATACTCAGGCCTTAATTGGTCAACTATCAGCCATCTTCTCACCCCAATTTGATTCCATTAAGAAAGAGTTAGGAGTATTCTCTTCTGATATTGTAACACTCACCTCAGAAATTAAACAGTTCTCTATTAGGTTAGTGGAGGCTGAGGAAAGGCTCTCCGTAGTAGAGGATCAGACTAACATACACCAAGGAGTCTTAAAAAAACATGAAGATAAATTAAACAATATGCAATTGCGCCTGGAGGATCTGGAAGATCGCTCCAGGCGCAATAACATTAGAATCATTGGCCTTCCAGAGCTTCCGGAGTTTGAGGATCTTATGACATTCACTTCAATGACCTTGCCACAGGCTCTGGGTATGCCAGCACATTTGCTACCTTTGATTGTTGAAAGGGCGCACAGAACTGGCTCCAGAAGGAATATGGATAGTGGGGCAGTTAGACCTAGAATGATCATCTTCAGACTCCTGAAATTCCAAAATAAAATAGAACTATTGAACCTCTTTAAGAAAAGGAAAAATGAGCCGGTGATATTCGGGAACAACAAGATTTTGTTGTTTCAGGATTTCTCCGGCGAAACTTCTGCTAGAAGGAAAGTCATGGCGCCATTCTGTACCCAATTAATAAACAAGGGAATAAATGCATGGTTGATGTACCCGGCCAGAATTGTAATAGATGATAAAGGCAGTAGACGAGTATTTAATGGAGTAACAGAGATTACTGAATTCTTAAAATCTCTGGGATAGTAATGAAATGTATAGAATATATGTGAAGTGTTTGATCATCCAGGTTGATGTACAGAATTAGGATTCCTAATTGGTCTAATTTTGTTTGGTTTAGTTATTTTATGGTGTGTTTTTTTGTTTGTTTTTTTTGTTTTTTTCTTTCCCCTTTTCCCGTTTATTTCCTCTAGACAGAATAAGGGAAGATGGTCTGATATTAAATAAAAATGACAGGGAATGTTAGGATGCTGTCCTGGAATGTGGGGGGGGGTAGCATCCCCAGTGAAACGTAAACTAGTGATTAAAACCCTAGGTAAAAGACAGCCTGATGTGGTTTGTCTTCAAGAAACCCATTTAAACGAGACAGAAGCAGCTAAATTTAAGATCAATTGGGTGGGAGAAGTAATCTCTACTAGAGGTTCAACAAAAAAATGTGGATTAGTAATACTATTACACAAAAAACTAGATTATAAAATAATCAAGACAGAGATCGATAGTCAAGCAAGATATATTTTACTTCAAATAGTAATTAATGATATTAAGTTTGTAATCTGCAACATATATGCGCCGAATAGACTATCAGTGAAATTTTGGGAAAAAATTCAAAATAAGGCATTTCCATACAAAAATCAAAATTTAGTAATTTGCGGAGACTTTAATATGACGTTAGATCCAGCTTTAGATCGGTTTTCGCAAAGAAATATAGTCAGTAATAGATATAGTGCAAAGTATTTTAAGAAATTCTGTAACAAATTAAAATTGACAGACATCTGGCGGATCCAAAACCCTGATAGTCTTAGGTACACATGTGAATCTCGAGCACACAGAACATTTTCCAGGATTGATCTATTCCTGATCTCCGAACCACTTTCTATCCGGCAAGTCAAGCCCGATATTGGAGAGGTCCTGATATCGGACCATGCAATAATATCTTTAACAGTTTTTGTTTCGAACAAATGTAATCCTCAGAATATGGTATTTTCTTTTCCCCGTTTTCTATGTTCTGAGCCTAGATTCTGTGCATGGCTGCTAGCAAAATGGCAGGAATATGCGACGAATAATGCAGACTATAGAAATAAAATTGAAACTTTTTGGAAAGCGGCCAAAGCCGTGCTTAGAGGTGAGATCGTTGCTTATCTAAATGTTCGGTCAAAAAAGATTAAAGCTAGGGAAGTCATGCTGGCAACAAGTGTACAGGAGATGTATATACGGGTACAACGGGATCCCTCACAGCAAAATTGGGACAATTATACTGTTACTAGAAAAGAACGAGATCTTTACCTAAAACAAAAACTGATATCTTAGGAAATTAGATTAAATCGTTTCTATAGGGGACTTCATGGGAGGTCAGCTAAATTTTTAGCTAGTCTTACTAAATGTAGAAAGAAGAAAAATTTCATATCCGCCATTAAAGATAATGAGAATAGATATTTTGAAACTGAGAAAATTTGCGAAAGTTTGGCTTCTTACTATCAGAGGTTATATTCCACAGTAGAGGTAGACACGGATAAGCAGGAGAGATTCTGGGCTAAAATAGTGACTCCACAAATTTCAGCTGAGGATTTGATGGCATTAAACGAACCTATAACTAAAGAAGAAATTGATAAAGCTATTGATAAATTGAAAGGCAATAAAGCAGCCGGCCCAGATGGATTTCCATCTGAATTCTATAAGTGTCTAAAGGAAGAGCTAGTACCAGTATTAGAATTGCTTTTTAATAAGTATTATACAGAAAGCATGCCGATTTCAGCTTATTTTACAATGGCTAATATCTCCCTTATATTAAAGAAAGATAAAGATGCAGAGGATCCGGCTTCTTACAGACCAATATCGGTCTTTAACGCTGACTATAAGATTCTAACAGCTATTTTAGCCAATAGATTTTCTCTTTGTTTACAAAAACTCATTCATCCGGACCAAACAGGGTTTATGACCAACAGAAATTCAAGCAAGAATATACGTAAACTAACAACTTTCCTAGACTATGCTTGGAATCAGGAGCAGCCAAATAGAAGATATGATATGGCAGTCCTAACATTAGACGCAGTTAAAGCAATTGATTCCATAGTATGGGAACATCTATTCACATCACTAGGAAAATTTGGTATTAGAGGGAACTTTGTAAAATGTATTCATAGAATATATTCTAATCCTATATCTCACCTAGTGGTAAATGGTACTATCTCTCCCAAAATTTTTATGCAACGGGGTACACGACAAGGTTGTCCCCTATCTCCTCTACTGTTTAATATAGCACTAGAACCATTTGCAATTCAAGTGAGAAAGTATCTAACTGGAATCCCCCTGGGTACATCTCGCCTGAATATATTATTATATGCAGATGATATTTTACTTTTTTTAGAGAATTTACAGCACTCCATTCCAATTTTGATCCAGCTTTTGGAAGAGTTTAGCTCGTTCTCAGGTTATAAGGTCAATACCGGGAAAAGCGAATTGATGATTGTCGGCAAATCTCCTTCAAGATTATCTATTAATACTTTTAAAAAGGTAGAATCCATTAAATATTTAGGGCTTGTATTACACAAAAACCCTAAATTCTGGTACACTGATAACTATATATCCTTATTTCAAAACATTAAAGTGGATCTACAATTGTGGATTTCTTTTCCATTGTCTTTAATGGCGCGGGTCAATTTAGTTAAAACCATTATTCTCCCTCGGCTGCTTTATCCTCTACAGAATCTACCGATATTCCTACGCAATACTGATTTAAGGAAATTGTGTTCCCATTTTTCAAAATTTATATGGGGGAATAAAAAACCTTGCATCTCCTTAGCAAGACTTTCACAAAAATCAGGGGCTGCCGGGCTATCATTTCCTGACATTAGATTATATAATATTGCTTCATTATTGAAAATTGCAATTGATTGGCTGGCAAAGACAAATATCTATGCCACATATGAAGAAGAATCCTTTTTGATCCATCCTTTTGCATTGGCAGCTATAATTCACTGTCAACCTAAACAGCTCCCTTCTAATGTCTCTATAATGATTACATTTAAAAATATAGTTCTTGCATGGCATAAATTTTGTAAAATATTGGAGATAGACTCTTCCCTTTCAGAATTTCTTCCTATTCAGGGTAACCCTCTCTTTTTACCAGGAATTAATCAGAAGGTTTTTAAGTTGTGGGCAGAAAAAGGATTAAATCGGGTTTGCCAATTATTTGGTACGGATGAGTTAGTACTTCAAGGGGAAACCTTGTTCGCCGCATTCAATTTGCCCAGATCCGATTTATTTGCATTTTTTCAGATCAGACACTTTATCTCTGCTCAAAAATGGAGGTTACCTTTGTCCATTGCATGGTCTGAGGTTAGGACTCTCTTACAAAGATTTACTGCCGGCATTACATCAATCTCTCTAATATACGACATAATGTTGTCAAAACAATCTCAAGACATGATGGATAAGATTTGTAACTTTTGGTTACCGTTAATCCCAGATATAGATCAGGATAAAATTTGCCTGAGCTTTAATAACTTAGATAAGTGCTTGATACCTTCAAATTGGAAGGAATCACATATGAAATTCATAAATGATTTTTACCTATATCCAGCGAAAATTGCCAAGTACTATCGGGGTGGATCCGCTGAGTGTCCAAGATGTCACTACCAAGATGCTGATCTGTTTCATATGTTTTGGGCTTGCCCTAAGATAAGACAGTTATGGCAAAAAATCACATACTGGTTTAATAAAGTTCACAACTCATCTATCTCCCTCACATTCCGGGATATTGTCTTATTATTTAATACCTTTAATAGTCAAGTTGGTTACTGGACATACCCCTTAAATATTACAATATTAGTTGTACGACATTGCATATTAAAAAGCTGGAAAGCCAGAAAAGCGCCCTCGCTCTCAGTAGTTACCCAAATGTTACAGGAACAAATTATCTTTGAATCTTACCATCTTCAGTCTCTGTCTGAAAAAAGAATTAAGAAATGTTTATATGGTTGGTACTCTATCATTAAGACATATCCTTTAACTATTCAAAAACAGATATTAGCACCCTTCCTATCCTCTCTTAGTTTCATTGAGATGGTAATATTAGAATTGTTTCCAAATACTTGGATTAGAAATCCAACTGAGATATAAATGTAGAGAGTAATAAGATCAACTCAAGAAAATACTTTATTATAAATCATTACTTTCCCCCCCCCCCTTTTCCCCCCTTTAAATTTTTTTTTTTTTTCTCGCCTTTTCTTTTCTTTTCTTTTTTTCCCCCTTCCTTGTCCCCTCGCGGCCTAGCGCCATGAGGGGTCAAATATAAAAGTTAAAAAAAGCCGACAAATGATTGTTATATGATTTTCTTAGACTCAGGGGTCGAGTACCATTTAATTTGTTTAAGATTGAAAAATTATGTAAATGACAATACGACAAGATTCTTTGTACATTGTACTGTATATCCCTTTCATTGTTGTTGTATTATTAACCATTGTTTTTTGTTATATTGAATGGTTCGGCAAATAATAAAGAGATAAAAAAAAAAGAAAAAAAAGAAAGAGCGTTCAGTAAGCACAGCCCACATGTCCTGCTTATGGATCCAAACAATATTCCTAAGAGTAGGAATATCTTACCTTTACTTATAACTTAATTGTCAATTTACCAGATCTTCATTTATCATCTCTCAAGCTTATTAAATAGCGTTATAAAAATTATGAACTGTTGGCTATGTGGGAACACAGCAAAAGGACATGGTTTTATTAACATACTAGTAATACGCAGTTTTTTTCATGTATCTACATTTTGTTTGAAATGTTGATTTCATATTTGCTGTAAAACATCACATTTTTCAATAAAGCTCTTTGAAAAAAGAAAAAAAAGGCCCTTTGGCTATATGTATATAGCTTTGATGCACACGTTGTGGCTCCCATGAGCCTCTGCTCAAATAAATACACATTTATAGTAACATGCCAGGTGATCACTATTACCACAAACCTGTATAGGTGCTTTATTTTAAAGATGGGCTTCTGGGTGTTAAAACAAGATGTCATGGGGGTTTCTAGGCCTCTTTGATGACCTGTTATAAGTGCCTAGAGACCCCCAGCCTGCATTCAGTGTGGGAAAGTATGGGGGAATTGTATTTTTGTTTTTATATACATGTACTTTAGCATTTAACCCCAAGACACCCACCATTTGAAAGAGCAATCAACTTAAAGGGACATGATACCCATATGCTAAAACTCTTAAAAGTGATAGAGCATAACTGTAAAAAGGTGACAAGGAAATATCACCTGAGCCTCTCTATGTAAAAAAGGAAGATATTTTACCTCAAAAGTTAATCAGCTCACAATAGCAAGTACTCTGTGAACAGTTATCCTTCAGCTTCATGTTAAAAAAAAAAAAAAAAACAGCAGCCAACCAGCTTCATCATTGCTGATGTTACAATATGCTTTACTGTGATCTCATGAGATTTCACAGTAAACTTCCTTAAACTGAGGAGGGAAATAACATGACTGTGCCTGCATATCCCAGGACTAGCATCCTGATTGGCTGCTTAAAGTCCTCTTGCAATGGGATATGGCTACTGAAGAAATTTTGAGGTAAAATATCTTCCATTTTTAAATAGAGATGTTCAGATTTTTACAGCTTTGCTGCATCAGTTTTAAACACTTCAACATTTGGGTATCATGTTCCTTTAAAGAGCTGTGCTAGAGGGGTTTAAGTACTTAACCAACATCCAGCTCCCTTAAGTCCCATGGAGTCGTCTTCATGGTTTACAGGGCCTGGTGACCAGTTGGTGGTTCTATGGGGGTGCTATGCACCTCCAAACATATATGTAACAACCTTGTTTAGCTGCAAAGGGCTACATGTTTTGTGTGTGCTGTGTCTTCACCATCTATGTTATCCCCCAATTATTACGTTCTGGAACCACCAATGTCACAGCATCCCTGGATTCCCCTGGACCACCAGGGATTTGGGGGTAAGTGCAGGGGGCTGCAATGAGCTCTGTATGTGCCCCACAGATGACAATAAATGGTTAACATCCACACTTAACAGATTGTGTGGATGATGACCATGTGTCGTCACACACAGTTAAAGGGTTATTAAACACTAAATACATTTTATAGGCATAATATTAAGACTATTCTCTGCCTCTTTATAGTAATGTGTGCCTCCATGTTGACATCTATCTTTCAATTGCATTCCAGTGGTCACCTGTTTGCACATGTGCAGCAACTCTCCTTCAGATACCCGCAGTGTAACCTAGGTGCCATAATGGCAGCACCTATGATTAAAAGGAGGTGCATTAAATGTATTTAGTGTCCCTTTAATGGGTTAAAGAAAAGCTGTTCATCCAATATGGGGATCATCTTCAGGACAATAGAGGAGCAATTGGTCAGCAGCTTAAACGTAAAAGTAGTAGTTAGTGCTAAAAGCCAGCAGCAGCACAAAAAAAGTTGTTTTTTTTTTAAAGAGGTCCAGATGATCAATAACATAAATTATGCTTAAAGGGACACTGAACCCAAAAATTTTCTTTTGTGATTCAGATAGATCATGCAATTTTAAGCAACTTTCTAATTTACTCCTATTATCAAATTTTCTTCATTCTCTTGGTATCTTTATTTAAAATGCAAGAATGTAAGTTTAGATGCCGGCCCATTTTTGGTGAATAACCTGGGTTATTCTTGCTGATTAGAAGATAAATTCATCCACCAATAAAAAAGTGCTGTCCAGAGTTCTAAAGCAAAAAAGAAGCTTAGATGCCTTATTTTTCAAATAAAGATAGCAAGTGAACGAAGAAAAATTGATAATAGGAGTAAATTAGAAAGTTGCTTAAAATTGCATGCTCTATCTGAATCACGAAAGAAAATTTTGGGTTCAGTGTCCCTTTAAATACTTATTGGCTAATACAGGAATCAATCCACTAGCAAGGACATTGCTGGGTCACTATTGAATAGTGTAAAACTGCTAATTTTAATCATTTTTTGTCACATGTATTCTTTCACAAATATGGCCATATAACCAAATATACAAATACACCATTGCTATGTTTATTTCTGTTTAACAACTGTAGAATGCGCTGTTGTGTGACAATGGCGCTAGTTACTCTGCTCAAATAACATTCACTTATTTATAAGGCAGTGCCATGTCTGACTCTGCTCCTCTCTTTACCTATACATGGGAGATAATTCAAAATGCAGAGCTGTGACCTTATTGTAAGAAACAATAAATCAGAAACCAAACCCAGGCTCGGTGACTGCAGTGCTATGTAACATATATTCAAATCGGCAGAGGCATAATGTAATAAATCAACTGCTCTCTAAGGCTAAAGCAGTTACACTTTTTACTAAAGTACAGTGGATTTAATATAACAAAACTGGTCTAAAAGTAGCACCTAGTATTACTTAGTACACTGCTGTATATAAAAGCTTAAAGTCAATAAATTGTAATTTTTTATTTTTTTTCAACCGATTTTATTTAGGTTTAATCAAATTACAGTGTGGAAGTCGCAGCTTCCCTTGAGCAGTATATAACAATCAATAATGTTTTACAATATAAAACATACAGTCAAAGAAAATGAAGAAAGAAATCCTTGTTATAAAATTACGTTTACTTTTCTATGATCTTTTATGGAGGCTTAAGAAAAAAAGAAGAAAGAAAAGGATGAAATTACTGCTTAGTACTGACTTATTATAAGTATTGCTTTAAGTGTAAAAGTTAGTTGACGACTCACCCAATTTTGTAGAGCAAACCTAGAGTAAATATTTAGATACTGTCACGCCGAGCTGCTCTAGCTGTTGCTAGGGGCGCGGCGTCTCCCTCCCTGCTCGTTGTCAGGGGCTGTGTCGGGTCCGGATGCGTGCGGCGCTGACGTCATCGCCACCCGCTCCTTTCTCTGATGCCGGTCCAGATTCCTGTGGCGCGAATCCTGCGCCTATGTAAGTTGCTGATAACAATCTATCACTGCCCAAAGTATAGGTGTTACTTTGTGTGCTCCTGGGTGTGATAGATCGTTATTATCCGATTGCCTTATTGTTGATATACTGCTGCTGAACTCTGCTTGTCTAACCACTCTGCCTGTTAACCCCTAAATTGCTGGATTGATATACTGCTGCTGAACGCTGCTTGTCTGACCACTCTGCCTGTTAACCCCTAAATTGCTGGATTGTTATACTGCTGCTGAACTCTGCTTGTCTGACCACTCTGCCTGTTAACCCCTAAATTGCTGGATTGATATACTGCTGCTGACCTCTGCTTGTCTGACCACTCTGCTTGAATAACCCCTATTGTTCTGGATTGCCTCTCTTTTGCCAAACCCTGCCTGCCTGACCATTCTAGTGGTTTACCCTTGGACTGCTTTACCGTTGCCAAACCCTGCCTGTCTGACCATTCTAGTGGTTTACCCTTGGACTGCTTTACTGTTGCCAAACCCTGCCTGCCTGGCCGTTCTAGTGGTTTACCCTTGGACTGCTCTGATTCCCTGCCTGTTGCCGCCGAAGACTACCCTGCCTGTGGTGAGTGACGCTTACCTCATCTTGCAAACTTTCTCTGCTCTGGGATATTCACTATCATTCCGGCTCGACGCCAGGATAAGAAGACTACTGGCCGAGTTCGGTCTGATAGTGGAATATCCTACAAGCATTACAGAAACAAACGGCTAGATTACGAGTTGTGCGTTAGGGTAAAAAAGCAGCATTAACAGGTCCTAATGCTGCTTTTTTATGCCTGCTGGTATTACGAGTCTTGAAGGTTTAGGGTCACCACACACTTTTTTGGCCTTACCGCAAACCGACTTACGTAAACTTCGTAAAGTCTTTTTTCTATGGGACTTCCATAGCGCCGGTATTACGAGTCTGTCCTGGGAGGCCAAAAAGTGAGCGGTAAACCCTACCCCGTCAAGAGTCCAAACGCATTTTAAAGTCAGTAGTTTTATGGTACAACGCCGTAACATAAAACTCATAACTAAAGTGCTAAAAAGTACACTAACACCCATAAACTACCTATTAACCCCTAAACCGAGGCCCTCCCGCATCGCAAACACTAAAATAATTTTTTTAACCCCTAATCTGCCGCTCCGGACATCGCCGCCACCTATATTATACTTATGAACCCCTAATCTGCTGCCCCCAAAATCGCTGACACCTACATTATATTTATTAACCCCCAATCTGCCGCCCCCAATGTCGCTGCCATCTACCTACACTTATTGACCCCTAATCTGCCGCCCCCAACGTCCCCGCCACTATACTAAATGTATTAATCCCTAAACCTAAGTCTAACCCTAACATCCCCTAACTTAAATATAATTTAAATAAATCTAACTAAAACATCCTATCAATAACTACATTATTCCTATTTAAAACTAAATACTTACCTATAAAATAAACCCTAAGCTAGCTACAATATAACTAATAGTTACATTGTAGATAACTTAGGGTTTATTTTTATTTTACAGGCAAGTTTGTATTTATTTTAACTAGGTAGAATATTTATTAAATATTAACTATTTAATAACTACCTAGCTAAAATAAATACAAAAGTACCTGTAAAATAAAACCTAACCTAAGTTACAATAACACCTAACACTACACTATAATTAAATACATTAACTAAATTAACAACAATTAAATAAATTAAATTAGCTAAAGTACAAAAAAAAACAACACTAAATTACAGAAAATAATAAACAAATTACAAGATATTTAAACTAATTACACCTAATCTAATAGCCCTATCAAAATAAAAAAGCCCCCCCAAAATAAAAAAAAACCCTAGCCTATACTAAACTACCAATAGCCCTTAAAAGGGCCTTTTGCGGGGCATTGCCCCAAAGTAATCAGCTCTTTTACCTGTAAAAAAAATACAAACAACCCCCCAACAGTAAAACCCACCACCCACACAATCAACCCCCCCAAATAAAATACTATCTAAAAAAACATATGCTCCCCATTGCCCTGAAAAGGGCATTTGGATGAGCATTGCCCTTAAAAGGGCAGTTAGCTCTTTTGCAGCCCAAACCCTAACCTAAAAATAAAACCCACCCAATACACCCTTAAAAAATCCTAACACTAACCCCCTGAAGATCGACTTACAGTTCTGAAGACCGGACATCCATCCTCAAGGAGGCGGCAAAAGTCTTCATCCAACCGGGCCGAAGTCCTCAACGAAGCCGGGAGAAGTCTTCATCCAAGCTGTGCAAAGTGGTCCTCCAGATTGGATTGGAACAGCTAATAGAATGCAAGCTCAATCCTATTGGCTGATTGGATCAGCCAATAGGATTGAACTTCAATCCTATTGGCTGATTGCATCAGCCAATATGATTTTTTTCTACCTTAATTCCGATTGGCTGATAGAATTCTATCAGCCAATTGGAATCTAAGGGACGCCATCATGGATGACGTCACTTAAAGGAACCTTCATTCGTCGGGTAGTCGTCGGATGAAGAGGATGCTCCGCGTCGGATGTCTTGAAGATGGACCCGCTCCGCGTTGGATGGATGAAGATAGAAGATGCCGTCTGGATGAAGACTTCTGCCCGGCTTGAATGAAGACTTCTCCCGGCTTCGTTGAGGACTTCGGCCCGGTTGGATGAAGACTTCTGCCTCTTCCTTGAGGATGGATGTCCGGTCTTCAGAACTGTAAGGCGATCTTCAGGAGATCTTCTGCTGTCTGATGAAACAGACAGCAGTCTAAGAAACACGTTGCTTATATGTTTTAAATATCAAGTGTTTTATTGTAGACACTTTGATTTTTATATTTGCCATTAAATTGTGGTTTTATTACTTCATCCTGAGAGTCTGAGCTTATTTTGGTCCTGTTGGACAAAGGAGTTACCAGTAATCTGGCAGTAACAGTGAGCTGGGACACTGTTAGATCCCAGTCGGCCTGATTTAGCACAACTGAGTGCTGCTTCATTTGTGAGTACCATTTCAACTACTACATTACCTGTTTGCTCATACTATATCACACTAGGAGGCACCTTTGTTTTTGTGATTTATTTCACAGAGAATATTTGTATCCAGATCCTGTTTACCTGGCAAAGCAGAAGACTCCAACATTGGGTGTGATTTACAGATCATCTGCTTCCTTTTGGGACTACCATCATACAGAGATTGACTATCACAATTACTGAAGAAAAGTTCCAGATACAGATAAAAACCATTAAGACCTGTGGTTGTTTTGATCATTATATTTTTGTGTTTATTTGGACTTTTTTGCCTATTATTATTATTCTTTTTTTTGTTAATATTATTTCACAGATATTTATTTGATTTTTTGTAATATTTTATTTTTGAATATATTTTTTAATTATCTTATACATTCATCTAATATATATATATATATATATATATATATATATATATATATATATATATATGTCAGTATATATTTAGATTGTGGGAATTAGTGATCCTCCCCCCTTTTTTTATACATATATCACCGTTTTTGGGTATCTTTGCGCCCCCTAGAGTCAACACAGTGGTAGTGTGTTGCAGATTGTTTGAAGACTTCTCCCGGCTTCGTTGAGGACTTTGGCCCGGTTGAATGAAGACTTCTGCCGCTTCCTTGAGGATGGATGTCCGGTCTTCAGAACTGTAAGTCGATCTTCAGAAGGTTAGTGTTAGGATTGTTTAAGGGTATATTAGGTGGGTTTTATTTTTAGGTTAGGTTTTGGGCCGCAAAAGAGCTAACCGCCCTTTTAAAGGCAATACCCATCCAAATGTCCTTTTCAGGGCAATGGGGAGCTTAGGTTTTTTAAGATAGTATTTTATTTGGGGGGTTGGTTGTGTGGTTGTGGGTTTTACTGTTGGGGGGTTGTTTGTATTATTTTTTACAGGTAAAAGAGCTGATTACTTTGGGGCAATGCCCCACAAAAGGCCCTTTTAAGGGCTATTGGTAGTTTAGTTTAGGCTAGGGTTTATTTTATTTTGGGGGGTCTTTTTTTATTTTGATAGGGCTATTAGATTGGGTGTAATTAGTTTAAATATCTTGTAATTTGTTTATTATTTTCTGTAATTTAGTGGGGGGTTGTACTTTAGCTAATTTAATTTAATTTATTTAATTATTGTTAATTTATTTAATTATATTGTAGTGTTAGGTGTTATTGTAACTTAGGTTAGGTTTTATTGTTCAGGTACTTTTGTATTTATTTTAGCTAGGTAGTTATTAAATAGTTAATAACTATTTAATAACTATTCTACCTAGTTAAAATAAATACAAACTTGCCTGTAAAATAAAAATAAACCCTAAGCTATCTACAATGTAACTATTAGTTATATTGTAGCTAGCTTAGGGTTTATTTTATAGGTAAGTATTTAGTTTTAAATAGGAATAATGTAGTTAATGATAGGAATTTTTAGTTAGATTTATTTAAATTATATTTAAGTTAGGGGGTGTTAGGGTTAGACTTAGGTTTAGTGGTTAATAAATTTAGTATAGTGGCAACGACGTTGGGGGCGGCAGATTAGGGGTTAATAAATTAGGTAGGTGGTGTCGATGTTAGGGACAGCAGATTAGGGGTTAATAATATTTAACTAATGTTTGCGAGGCAGGAGTGTGGCGGTTTAGGGGTTAATATGTTTATTGTAGTGGCGGCGACACTGGGGGCAGCAGATTAGGGGTTAATAAATGTAGGTAGGTTGCGGTGACATTGGGGGTGGCAGATTAGGGGTTAATAAATATAATGTAGGTGTCGGCGATGTTGGGGTCAGCAGATTAGGGGTTAATAAATGTAGGTAGGTTGCGGCGACATTGGGGGTGACAGATTAGGGGTTAATAAATATTATGTAGGTGTCGACGATGTTGGGGTCAGCAGATTAGGGGTTCATAAGTATAATGTAGGTGGTGGCGGTGTCCAGAGCGGCAGATTTGGGGTTAATAAATATAATGCAGGTGTTGGCGATATCAGGGGTGGCAGATTAGGGGGTTAATAAATGTAAGATTACGGGTGTTTAGACTCAGGGTTCATGTTAGGGTGTTAGGTATAAAAATAAATTTGATTTCCCCATGGGAATCAATGGGGCTGCGTTACTGAGTTTTACGCTGCTTTATTGCAGGTGTTAGACTTTTTTTCAGCTGGCTCTCCCTGTTGATTCCTATGGGGAAATCGTGCATGAGCACGTACGACCAGCTCACTGCTGACTTAAGCAACGCTGGTATTGGAGTGCGGTAAGGAGCACAATTTTGCTCCACGCTCACTTCTTTCCTTTTAACGCCGGGTTTGTAAAAACTGTAATACCAGCGCTGTATGTAAGTGAGCTGTGAGAGAAAACTGCTCGTTAGCACTGCACAGCTCAAAACGAAAAACTCGTAATCTAGCCGTATGTGAATGATTTAAGTTACTTTATATTTATTTACAGTCATTAAACAGATCTATTGTAATTATTTATGTGTGAGTATTTATTTCTTAAGGTATTGTTCCCATAGATTCATAATTTATGCAAACATGTCCATTTTGGTGTTTTTTATATAGTAGTATTCTTCTATTTCTAGAAATTCTGAAACTCTATCTGTCCACATTGTTATGGATGGGGCTTCCTTGCTTTTCCAGTTTTTAGCTAAGAGGTATTTGGCACTGTTGATCATTATGTAAAATAATTTAAGGTAATGTTTATTTTTATTTTTAAGAGGCTTATTTAAAAGCCAAATTAAAAGGTCTAGAAGGAATTGAGTGTCTAATATGTTTTCTATTTCTCCTATGATAGTTCTCCAGAAATTCTGTATAGTATTATATCACCACCACATATGGGCCATATTGCCATATCCATGTTTGCATCTCCAGCAACATTTAGATCTGTTATGGTATAGGTGTTGTAGTTTGGTTGGAGTGAGATACCATCTGTGTAATATTTTGAGAATTGATTTCCTGTATTGAGAGAGAGATTGAGGTTTTTGTGACATTGTGGAAAATTAATACGCTAGTTTGTGGTAGTATTATTATACCTAGTTCATCTTCCCATTTTTCTAGAAAGGGGGGTATATATCCCGGTGGGTTGAATGTCAATATTTTGTAGATTGTTGAAAGGATGTGTGTTAGTGGAGGTGATCATATACAGAGATTTTCAAAGTTAGTTAGTGGTCTAACCATATTTCTTGAATGCTTATTTTGGGTAATAAAGTGATGGACGCGAGTGTATCTAAACCAGTTGCGAAAGCAGTGGTATCCCTTATCGATCAATTCTGGTTGAGTTAGTAGTTTTTCTATTAGATAATAGAAAATGTATTGGGATGTCTCTATAGAAGGTATCTGGAGTATCACTTAAAGTATGTAGCCTTAATGTAAATTGTCCATTGTCTATTAATGATGTTAAAGGGGAGGGTCTCGAGCAGTGGAGGCTCCTCCATTTGTGCACATGAGCACGTGCCCCCCTGTCAGATGCAGGGGAAAAAAAATAATATAGCCCCCTATTAGAAAAATTATATTTTATTTCTAACCCCCCCCCCAAAAAAAATGATGTTTTTTTAATTTTGCTGAATAAAATATAATTTTTCCAATAGCCCCCTATTAGAAAAATTATATTTTATTTCTAACCCCCCCCCAAAAAAAAAATTCTGATGCTTTTTTTTTAATTATGGTGTGTCTCTTTAAGGCAATCGCACGTGCGATAGAGCCCTATACCCTGCCTGTCAGTGAAGTCTATTTCACTGCAGGCATCTGGGCCAGGCTTAAACTGCTTGTATATAGATCCCTGTTCGCACAAGCTGAAGTGTGCGAGTGGGGAGGGACAACTTCAAGGAGCCAAGTTCAGCTGCGCTCTGATTGGCTGCAGGTAACCCTGCATCACCGGCTCCTCCCCCGCATCAAACAGGCGTTCTAGCCAAGTTGCCTGTGTGCCCTCAGATAGGCTGCGCCTGCTCGCACCATGATGCCGGTGACGTCATCACCGGCTCCTCCCCGCATCAACGGCGCGAAAAATTCAGTCTTGAGTTTGCTGTTGAGCGGAGAGGAGTCAGTGAACTGATAGCCTGACCCTGTCTGTGTCTACTCTGTCTGAGCGAACTTTACTGTGCAGATTTGCAACGAACAATACTAACTGACCTGTGTGCTACTGTGCTGTGCTGTAACTGCTGTTAGCCTGTTGAGTTACAGTTACACAGCCAGCACTGACTTACTATATTACTTAGTTTTTCTGCTGTCTGTTAGAGGCTAGCCCTAGGCTAGAGAGGGAAAAGTTAGTGGGGCCGGAGGAACTGTCTGTCAGTCACAGTCACTTGGGCTGCTTTGCTTAGCTTTTTGGGCAGAATTTTTTTTTAAAAAACCAGCTCCCCTCCTGCTGGACGGTGGACAATACATTATCATTTATTTATTTGTGAGACAGTGAGTTAGTTCTTGCCTGGGGCCCTGTCCCCTCATTTTGAACAGAAAGTTATTTAGTCAGAGATAGATTGAGTCAGTCTGTCAGAGTGAGAGAGAGTGTAGTGAATTAGCAGCAGGCCAGATACTTAAAGTTATTAGAATTAATCATTCATTATTAGAGAGTCTACACTACTAGAGTAGGACTAGCCTAGGGAGTAGTGTGGTTACTTTTAGTTTTAAATCAATAGATCATTAATTAGATTGCAAGTTTTGCATTTGTTTTTTCTTTTCAAAAAAGCAGTTAACTGCCTGTGCTGTTATATTATTAACAGTCTAATTTATTATAAAATATAAATAATAATTATATTAGTTTTATTATTTACCACAATTGTATATTTTTTAAAAACTTCACAGCTATTTACCTACAAGTTATATATTTCATAACACCCGCAAAACTACTTGCCTAAGCCTTATTGCCTTTGCCTACTAGTTTTAGACAGTAGTTGACCTTGATCATTGACGGCTGTCGTGTCACGGCTGCTACCTGCTGTAATTAACTAGTTAAAACACTATTTTAGTTTAGAATTATTAGCAGTTTGCAGAGAGTCTCAGAGTTGTGAACTGGGTGGAATGCTGGCTTAAGGACAGAAAACAAAGTGTCTTAGTAAATGGAGTTCATTCAGCAGAGGGGGCTGTTACTAGTGGTGTTCCTCAGGGGTCAGTTCTGGGGCCTGTTTTGTTTAACATATTTATCTGCGATATCAGCAAAGGGCTACAGGGGAAAGTATGTCTCTTTGCAGATGATACAAAAATTTGCAACAGAGTGGATGTTCCAGGGGGGGTAGACAAAATGAGAAGTGATATACAACAATTGGAGGATTGGACAAACGACTGGGATCTAAAGTTTAACACAGCAAAGTGTAAAATAATGCATTTAGGGAAGAAAAATCCAAATGTTAATTACAGACTCAATGACACTTTACTGACTGTTACAGACGAGGAACAGGACTTGGGAATTATTATTTCAGATGATTTAAAACTTAGTAAACAATGTAGTAAGGCAGCGAGTAAGGCTAGCAGAATGCTTGGATGTATTGGTAGAGGTATTTGCAGCAGAAATAGTAAGGTTCTTATGCCACTTTATAGATCATTAGTTAGGCCTCATCTTGAGTATTGTGTGCAGTTCTGGAGGCCATATCTTCAGAAGGATATTAACAAACTTGAATCTGTGCAAAGGAGGGCTACCAAAATGGTACATGGTCTAAAAAATAAAACTTACCAGGATAGGCTCAATGACCTAAATATGTATAGCTTAGAGGAGAGAAGGGAAAGAGGTGATATGATAGCAACTTTCAAGTACATTAAAGGGTTTAGTAAAACTGAGGCTGTGGGTATTTTACATAAAATGGAAAATTCAAGAACAAGGGGTCATGAGCTCAAGCTAAAGGGTAGTAGATTCAGGAGTAATTTGAGGAAGCACTTCTTTACAGAAAGAGTGATTGATTTATGGAATAAACTTCCTCAAGAGGTAGTAGCAACAAACACTGTGGGGGACTTTAAAAATGCATGGGACAAGCATAGGGCTATCCTACGAACTAGATAAGTTTATACTGTTAGGTAAGGTGGGGCAGACTTGCTGGGCCTATGGCTCTTATCTGCCGTCAATATCTATGTTTCTATGTTTCTATGAGTTTTTAAAACTTTTATAATTTTTTATAACAGCTTCACAGCTACTTACCTACAAGTTATAAAAGTCACTGCTGCTACCTGCTGTAATTAACTAGTTAAAACACTATTTTAGTTTAGAATTATTTAGCAGTTTGCAGAGAGTCTCAGAGTTTTTAAAACAATTATATATTTTATAGCTTCACAGCTACTTACCTACAGTCCTAAAAGTTATATATTTTAGAACAACCAAAAATCTACTTGCCTACTAGTTTTAGACTGTAGTTCACCTTGCCCGTTGACGGCTGTCACGGCTGCTGCCTGCTGTAATTATACTACTTAAAGTTAAAACACTATTTTAGTTTAGAATTATTAGCAGTTTGCAGAGAGTCTCAGAGTTTATAAAACAATTATATATTTTATAACAGCTTCACAGCTACTTACCTACACAGTCCTACAAGTTATATATTTTAGAACAACCGCAAAACTACTTGCCTACTAGTTTTAGACTGTAGTTCACCTTGCCCGTTGACGGCTGTCACGGCCGCTGCCTGCTGTAATTATACTACTTAAAACACTATTTTAGTTTAGAATTATTAGCAGTTTGCAGAGAGTCTCAGAGTTTTTAAAACAATTATATATTTTATAACAGCTTCACAGCTACTTACCTACACAGTCCTACAAGTTATATATTTTAGAACAACCGCAAAACTACTTGCCTACTAGTTTTAGACTGTAGTTCACCTTGCCCGTTGACGGCTGTCACGGCTGCTGCCTGCTGTAATTATACTACTTAAAACACTATTTTAGTTTAGAATTATTAGCAGATTGCAGAGAGTCTCAGAGTTTTTAAAACAATTATATATTTTATAACAGCTTCACAGCTACTTACCTACAGTCCTACAAGTTATATATTTTAGAACAACCAAAAATCTACTTGCCTACTAGTTTTAGACTGGAGTTCACCTTGCCCGTTGACGGCTGCTGCCTGCTGCTGCCTGCTGTAATTATACTTGTTAAAACACTATTTTAGTTTAGAATTATTAGCAGATTGCAGAGAGTCTCAGAGTTTTTAAAACAATTATATATTTTATAACAGCTTCACAGCTACTTACCTACTACAAGTTGTATAATTTATAACAGCTGCAAAGCTAATTACCAACTTGACTTGCCTATTAAGTCAAGTTTTATATTTTATAACAGCAATACTACTATTTATATATTATAACAGCAAAACTACTTGTCTCAAAGTTATATATATATATATCTATATTATAACAGCAAAACAACTAACCTACAAGTTATATATTTTATAAGAGCCGCAAGGCTACTTACCTAGTTAAAGTTATATATTTTATAACAGCAAGTACTGTTCTTTGTGTGTAAACTAACAGTTAAGATGGCACTTAGTAAAATCAGTGTGTCTGAGCTAAAGCAATTACATTTTTCAACGTTACCCATGGAAAGAAAAATTGAAATTAAAATGCTCAGGCCAACACCTATGCTTAACCTTATCCAGGTGACAAAATGTAAAACTAGAGATTTCAAAAGAGAATTCAAACCCGAGGTATATGATAAATATGCATGGATTTGTGGCTGTGAATTATCTAACAGACTCTTTTGTTTTTATTGTCTCCTGTTTGCAAAACAAAGTGGTGAATCAAGCTGGGTGAGTTCTGGTGTCGCTGATTTATCACATTTAAATAAAAAAATAAATAAACATAATTGTTCACAATCACATTTAAACTCCACATTAGAGTTTAATTTGCTAGGAAGGGTTGATATTCGACAACAACTTGACAGTGCATATCGTTTAAATATTAAAAAACATAATGAGCAAGTAACGAAAAATCGTTATGTTCTTTCGAAAATAATTAATTGTATTTTATTTTGCGGCGCATTTGAACTTGCACTTCGAGGACATGACGAAAGCGAGGATTCATTAAATCCAGGCATTTTCAGAGGTCTTATAAACTTCTCAGCAGAACTTGATGCATCTCTAAAAGAACATCTCACTAGTGCCACTGTTTTTAAAGGAACGTCAAAAGAAATTCAAAACGATTTATTAGACTGTATGCTTACTGTTTGCCAGAACCAAATAAAAAAGGAAATCTCAAAAGCAAGTTTTGTAGCAGTGATAGCAGATGAAACTACTGATGTTTCATCTGCCTTCCAATTGGTTGTTGTTTTTCGATACATTATAGGTAACGGTCAACCGGTTGAGAGATTCTGGGAATTCACTAATCCAGCTGGACATGATGCAGAATCTATAGCTACATGTATCCAAAATACTTTGGAAAAAGTTATAGACAACCCCGAAAAATTGATATCCCAGAGTTACGACGGTGCAAGCGTGATGAGTGGTCAGCATGCAGGTGTTCAGGCTATAATTAAACGTACCTACAAGAATGCACATTTTGTGCATTGCTACGCACATCAACTCAATTTGATTATCAGCCAAGCAAGCAGTCAGAATCAACAAGTTCGAGTATTTTTTTCTAACCTAAGTGACATTACTAACTTTTTTAGTAACTCGCCACAACGGATAGCTATTCTAGATGAAACTGTTAGAAGAAGGATACCTCATGGTTCAGCCACCAGGTGGAATTTCAAGAGTCGAACCGTCAATACAGTGTTTGAAAACAGGGAACAGTTAATTGAATGTATGGAAAAAATAGAGTCAACATCGAAAAAAGAAATAGCAATAAATCAAGCTGGGGCTATTCGGCGTATGTTACAAGACTCGGTATTTGTGTTTTGGCTTTCAGTTTTTCACAATATTATGCCACATGTAGATGTGTTATACAACCAACTTCAGAAAACACTAACAGACGCGGCACTTATTCGAAAACATGTTAACACTTTCCAGCAGACAATGGAAAACGAAAGGAAAAGAATGGACACAGTGATCATGACGATATCAGAAACAGAGGAAACATCAAGGAAAAGGAAGAGAGAAAATATTTACATTACTCAGACTGTGGCAGCTAAAGAGATATGCGATGTTATTATGAATCAAGTAAAAGATAGATTTTCTTTTATAACTCACTACTCGGCTGTTTCTCTCCTCCAAGCTGAAAAATTTGCAGATTACGAGAAAAATTTTCCAAATCAGCTTCTTGAACAAACATCAGCGGTTTATGACATATTACAGAAAGATCGCCTGAAAACGGAACTAGGAGTAATTTACAGAAGACCAGATTTCCGAAATATGAATGGTGCCATCAGTCTTCTACAGTTTGTAATAGAAAATAACTTGGACAGTACTTTTTCGGAGACCTACAAACTGTTGCAAATTATTTCGACTATTCCTGTGACAACTGCTGAGGCTGAGAGATGTTTCTCAACTTTAAAACGAGTTAAGACATTTCTAAGGAGCACCATGACTGAGGAAAGACTGACTGCTCTAGCCATGCTCACAATTGAAAAACAATTGATCAATGACATGCCTACATTCACCGAAAATGTTATTGATTTATTTGCCTCAAAAAAAGACAGGCGGATTGACTTAATTTACAAAAATTGTACTTGAGTTATCAACATTCTGTTTTAATCTTTACCTTTAAAGTTAATTATTAAGCACTAGTGTAATAGAAATAATCTTCTTTTGTAGAAAGTAAAATGTTGGTGTATTTATCTTAATGTTGCCACGGCCTTTGGCTGCATTGCCTAATATCGAACACTGGGGGCTAGGGCAACAATAATTGAGATGTGGTTTTATTTCTCTATAAAGTGGAAGGTTCTTTAAATCCAGGAATATATTTTCATAAATGTACATTCAAGATACTTATTATTTCGCAGCTTTGATTAATCATTTGGTTAATACATATGTTATTATATAATTTAACTGAGCATGTATATTTTAACACTAGACATGGGTATACTGAAGAGTATGGATTCTTGTATATTAATTTAAATATTAGACATGGTCATAATATTAAATATTATAAATATATATATATATATATACTTCCTACTGATAATATCTTAAGAGATTAACTTAATAGTCATTTTGCAAACAGGATCTTCTTTTTATTGTATCCTGTTTGAAAAACAAAGTGGTGATTCAAGTTGGGTGAGTTATGGTGTCGCCGATTTATCACATTTAACTCCAAAAATATAAATAATTGCTACTAATCACATTTATACTCCCCATTAGAGTTTAATTTGCTATGAAGGATTGATATTCGCCAACAACTTGTCAGTGCATATTGTTTGAATGTTAAAAAACACTAACATCAAGTAACCACAAATCGTTATGTTCTTTCCCAAATTATGAATTGTATTCTATTTTCCGGCGCATTTGAGCTTTCACTTTGAGGACATGATGAACGTGATGATTCATTAAATATTGGGAGACTTAAAAGGATTGTAATTTAATACTTAGTTAGTATGATACTAATAATCAGCTATACTATAGTATTAACTATTTGAAATCAATTGAGTAATCATTTCATATTCTGATATTACATTGAATTTAATTAGAATTCTGTAGTGATTAATTTATTGTAACGATATTTATATTTCCTTATTATCCCACTTTAATATAAATATATTCCATATTTGAAGTCATTCCTTAATAAAGTATAGGAGTATATAAAACTATATGAAAATTAGGTACAAGTCATTTCATATGAAATTTTGTCTTCTATATGCTTGGATCGATTCTGAGCTAGAAAACCTTTCCAGACGTATATGTGGATTCAGACCTTCAAAAGTATTGTTAGTCTCATCATTTGTATATCATACAAGGGATAATTACTTACTTTCCTGAAGACTGAGCATATCTGAAGTAAAGTACAGAATTGTTTCTCTGTCACCCCAGAGAGGTAACATGGTCATCTTGTTTGTAGAGATCTAATCTCATTAAGCGATGAAGTAAAGAATCTTTTGAAGCTTAAACTTTAACAAATGTTCCCTTTGTATATTTTTTAGATATCCGGCATGTGAGCTGTATTGGAGCATAGTATTTATATATAATTGATGTTACATTTCATAAAAATATATTTCATATCTGAGTTCATTACTTTAATACAGTTTGAGTGCATGAAATCATATACAGTTGTATGCAAAAGTTTAGGCACCTCTGACAATTTCCATGATTTTCAGTTATAAATAATTGGCTGTTTGGATCAGTAATTTCATTTTGATCTATCAAATAAATGAAGGACACAGTAAAAATTCAGTAGTGATATTAGGTTTATTGGATTAACAGAAAACGTGCAATATGCATCAAAACAAAATTAGACAGGTGCATGCATTTGTGCACCCTTGTTATTTTGTTGATTTGAATACCTGTAACTACCTAGCACTGATTAATTGGAAGACAAAATTGGTTTGGTGAGCCCATTAAGCCTAATAAACTTTTCATAGATTTGGTGGTATCAGAATCTGATTGTGCAGCAGTAGTAGCTGGTTTCCCTAGTAAATTGTATGCTGCTCTAATCTTATTTCTATCCTCTTTGGACTGCATATTGTGACCAAAAGAGTGAAAAAAGTGAAAAAAATCAAATATAAATATCAAACCGATTAAATAGGTGAGAATATGTGTGCTGCACTCCTATAAATTACCCAACAATAGACAAGAAAAAAAATGTACGATATAAAATCATACAATAGGGTGCGCTATATTGATATACTATTGTGTGCAAAAAAAATATATATATGTGGGGTGAATGGTGCAAAATAGTATAAAAAATCGTTCAAAAAAGTATATAGGATGTCCTTTTTACAAGAGTGTACCTAAGGAACTGTATAGTTCAGAAAAAGTAGATAAGTGACTTTACATAAACAATGACGTGTGTTTCACAAAAACTTCAACTTCTAAAAAATGAACGATATAAGTCAAGTGATACAATGTTATTTCTATTGAAAATAGATAAAATAAAATTAGGTGGAATAAAATCAAAAAATAAAAAACAATACAAACGATTTCACATATAGTGCAGAGTCATTGATAGATAGATGCAATTGATGAAATCAATAATTCTGGGAGGCTGCTCCACTCCAAACCGGTGGTAAGTCGGTAGAACTGGAAAATAGAGAGCAGAGAGAGAGAGCGCCTGATAGTGTAATATCGTCAAGGTCAAACAAGGTACAGGTATAAAAAAATCTCTGCCAAATGGATACTCACAAAGAGCTTGGCACTCGCAAGTAGTGCATGTAGGCGGGCTGACCTTTATACAGTAGTCAGTACACTGAATCTATGGTGGTCGTATCAGAGATCTGTAGTGATAGAAACAGAGAACACAGAGGACCAATGGTGCAATATCGTCTGGAAACGAAATGGACACAGCATAGGATACAGCAAGGTGTATACTCACAATGGAGTTGGCACTCCCAAGTAGTGCATTAAGACAGGCTGACCTTCATACAGCAGTCAGCGCGCTGATGGTTAATAGCTGTAGTTGGTGGCTGTAGCTGTTATCGATCTGGGCTTGTCCTCTGCTCACCGACGTGTGTATTGAATATTCAGCTATGGCTGGGCTGTTTAGCTGTAGAAAGTGGATCTTTAAGGTATGCTGTGAATACACCCAAAATATGCACCTGCGGCACGTCACAGGCCTCAGGAGACACGGTGCATATCAAATAATAAGCCACTAAAAATGAGTGACTGAAAAATATTTGTAAAGGAAAATATATTTAAAATAAGGAAGTCAGCGAACAAACTGTTGAGTAAAAGTAATAAAAGGGGTTTTTATTTAAGAGCTATAACAACGCGTTTCTCGGCCGATAAAAGCTCACTGGCCGTTTCATCAGGTAAGTGTATAGGTATAGCGGGAAAACCACATTTAAAAATACATAGGACGGTCACGATTGGTTAATACATCCACCAATAGCTGACCCAACATATCGTTACATTTAAAATACAATATTTCGCTGACTTCTAAACAAAATCATTTCGTTACATATAATAAAAAAGGAAAAATTGTGTATACATAGAAACAATGTTGAAAAATATGATTTAAAAGCCACGAACAAAAAACATTTTGTTCTTTAGCTGAATGTTGAGCAACTCGTTATTGTTCTGTTTTAGAGATAGTAAAAAAAATTGTAGGGACAAATGAGGCCACATAAACCATAGAAAAAGAACATCCAATTTGTAATTCTACTGCTTTGATAGTAAATTAAAAAAATACCAGGTTTGATAGAGTCTATAAAAGTCGTTATAAAAAATGACCAAAATAAGTGTGTTATGTGAGATAGAATTCTTGTACCTTTCATACATGGTATAATATAACTGAATCTATGTGTTATCAAAAAAAATGGTATATATGTATTGTGTTTAATTTGAAAAACATCACATTGCAGAGAAAAAAATATATAATGTATTGTGCCTGTGTAGAGTATGCAGATGATAGTGTAGATAATTTAATAAAATAATATTTATTAGTTAAATGCTGCCAAATCCAAATTAGAATTAAGCCCTGAAGGCCACAGAGTATTTAACTTGTGAATCCAAAAGGTTTCACGTTGTCTTAATTTAATAATTCTGTTGTAATCTGTTGAAGGGGGTATATAGTCTATGGGATAAAATTTGAAAATTTCAGGATTGCCCTGATGTTTGTTAAGGCAATGTTCTGGTATACTATGTTTGATTTTTTTCTTTTTGCAATTTTTGCAATTGCGTAGATGTTCCCCCCACCTCGTTCTTGCTTTTCTTGAGGTGCGACCCACGTACTGGGCCCCACATATACATTCAAGGACATAAATTACAAAAATGGAATTGCAATTTAAGAATTTTTTGATAGGAAAAATTTCCCCAGTTATTTTTTAGGTAAAATTTTTCATACCAGATGGTATGTATTTGCAAGTATTACAGCCTCTTTTTCCACATTTGTAGACTCCTATATGACTGAGAAAATTTGTGTTATTATTGGAATTTTTGTTGCAAAACATGTGTTTCACTTTTTTACTGGGAGCTAGCTTACTCCTCAGAGTAGGAGCCCTAGTGTAAACGATTTTTGGATAACTATCTACTAAATTTTTTAAAATAGGGTCTCTGAGTATTATTGGCCAATGTTTGTTAAGAATATGTCTTATCTGTTTATAATTGTTATTGTATTGGGTGATAAACAATGGTTTTGCTGAAAAATTATCATTCTCTCTTTTTTTATTATGAAATTTATTTTTGTTAAGTAAGGTATCCCTATCTAGAGATCTGGCCTTGTCTCTACAGGTTGTCAAAAGGTCATTAGGATAACCTTTGTCAAGGAACCTTTGATAGATGATTTTACTCTGAAGATCAAAGGATTCTAGCGATGAACAATTACGTCGAATTCTTTCGAATTGACTGTAGGGGATGTTTGATAACCAGTTTATATGATGATTACTTTTTGCCAAAAATCCATAAGGACCAAAAACACCCCCCGGGCCGACCAATAATTGCAGGGATAGACAACTTAACATATAATTTATCGTATTACATTGATCTTTTTTTACAGAAACATGTTGTTGGCCTTAGATCTTACATCAAAGACAGCACTTATCTACTCAATAAAATCAAGGACCTAAAAAATAATGGCGACTTAATATGGATAACCTGTGACGTTAGCTCTCTCTATTCCAACATATCTCACGAATTAGGCTTACAGACAATCATGCTAAAACTAAATGAAGATCACTATATGCCCTACTTTCAAAAAGAATATATTATTGAATGTATTAGATTCATTTTACAACATAATTATTTTATGTTTCAGGATTTATTTTACCTACAAACCAAGGGTACGGCCATGGGCACCAGATTCGCCCCTAGCTTTGCCAACATCTTTATGGGCATTTTTGAGGATATTTACATCTATAATTCCTCAGCTGGGGCGAGTCTGGTGTTCTATGGTCGCTACATAGACGACCTGATTTTCCTATGGCGAGGTGACCTTCCCTCAGCAACACTGTTTGCTGCTTCCCTTAACCAAAATGATTTTGGTTTATCATTCACTGCTGACATAAATAAGCAGACAATAGACTTTTTAGATTTGACACTAAGTTGGGACCAGTTAGGAAATCTTTGTTCAAAAACATTTTTCAAGAAAGTAGACAGCAATAGCTATTTAAATTTCAAAAGTAATCATCATATAAACTGGTTATCAAACATCCCCTACAGTCAATTCGAAAGAATTCGACGTAATTGTTCATCGCTAGAATCCTTTGATCTTCAGAGTAAAATCATCTATCAAAGGTTCCTTGACAAAGGTTATCCTAATGACCTTTTGACAACCTGTAGAGACAAGGCCAGATCTCTAGATAGGGATACCTTACTTAACAAAAATAAATTTCATAATAAAAAAAGAGAGAATGATAATTTTTCAGCAAAACCATTGTTTATCACCCAATACAATAACAATTATAAACAGATAAGACATATTCTTAACAAACATTGGCCAATAATACTCAGAGACCCTATTTTAAAAAATTTAGTAGATAGTTATCCAAAAATCGTTTACACTAGGGCTCCTACTCTGAGGAGTAAGCTAGCTCCCAGTAAAAAAGTGAAACACATGTTTTGCAACAAAAATTCCAATAATAACACAAATTTTCTCAGTCATATAGGAGTCTACAAATGTGGAAAAAGAGGCTGTAATACTTGCAAATACATACCATCTGGTATGAAAAATTTTACCTCAAAAATAACTGGGGAAATTTTTCCTATCAAAAAATTCTTAAATTGCAATTCCATTTTTGTAATTTATGTCCTTGAATGTATATGTGGGGCCCAGTACGTGGGTCGCACCTCAAGAAAAGCAAGAACGAGGTGGGGGGAACATCTACGCAATTGCAAAAATTGCAAAAAGAAAAAAATCAAACATAGTATACCAGAACATTGCCTTAACAAACATCAGGGCAATCCTGAAATTTTCAAATTTTATCCCATAGACTATATACCCCCTTCAACAGATTACAACAGAATTATTAAATTAAGACAACGTGAAACCTTTTGGATTCACAAGTTAAATACTCTGTGGCCTTCAGGGCTTAATTCTAATTTGGATTTGGCAGCATTTAACTAATAAATATTATTTTATTAAATTATCTACACTATCATCTGCATACTCTACACAGGCACAATACATTATATATTTTTTTCTCTGCAATGTGATGTTTTTCAAATTAAACACAATACATATATACCATTTTTTTTTGATAACACATAGATTCAGTTATATTATACCATGTATGAAAGGTACAAGAATTCTATCTCACATAACACACTTATTTTGGTCATTTTTTATAACGACTTTTATAGACTCTATCAAACCTGGTATTTTTTTTAATTTACTATCAAAGCAGTAGAATTACAAATTGGATGTTCTTTTTCTATGGTTTATGTGGCCTCATTTGTCCCTACAATTTTTTTTACTATCTCTAAAACAGAACAATAACGAGTTACTCAACATTCAGCTAAAGAACAAAATGTTTTTTGTTCGTGGCTTTTAAATCATATTTTTCAACATTGTTTCTATGTATACACAATTTTTCCTTTTTTATTATATGTAACAAAATGATTTTGTTTAGAAGTCAGCGAAATATTGTATTTTAAATGTAACGATATGTTGGGTCAGCTATTGGTGGATGTATTAACCAATCGTGACCGTCCTATGTATTTTTAAATGTGGTTTTCCCGCTATACCTATACACTTACCTGATGAAACGGCCAGTGAGCTTTTATCGGCCGAGAAACGCGTTGTTATAGCTCTTAAATAAAAACCCCTTTTATTACTTTTACTCAACAGTTTGTTCGCTGACTTCCTTATTTTAAATATATTTTCCTTTACAAATATTTTTCAGTCACTCATTTTTAGTGGCTTATTATTTGATATGCACCGTGTCTCCTGAGGCCTGTGACGTGCCGCAGGTGCATATTTTGGGTGTATTCACAGCATACCTTAAAGATCCACTTTCTACAGCTAAACAGCCCAGCCATAGCTGAATATTCAATACACACGTCGGTGAGCAGAGGACAAGCCCAGATCGATAACAGCTACAGCCACCAACTACAGCTATTAACCATCAGCGCGCTGACTGCTGTATGAAGGTCAGCCTGTCTTAATGCACTACTTGGGAGTGCCAACTCCATTGTGAGTATACACCTTGCTGTATCCTATGCTGTGTCCATTTCGTTTCCAGACGATATTGCACCATTGGTCCTCTGTGTTCTCTGTTTCTATCACTACAGATCTCTGATACGACCACCATAGATTCAGTGTACTGACTACTGTATAAAGGTCAGCCCGCCTACATGCACTACTTGCGAGTGCCAAGCTCTTTGTGAGTATCCATTTGGCAGAGATTTTTTTATACCTGTACCTTGTTTGACCTTGACGATATTACACTATCAGGCGCTCTCTCTCTCTGCTCTCTATTTTCCAGTTCTACCGACTTACCACCGGTTTGGAGTGGAGCAGCCTTCCAGAATTATTGATTTCATCAATTGCATCTATCTATCAATGACTCTGCACTATATGTGAAATCGTTTGTATTGTTTTTTATTTTTTGATTTTATTCCACCTAATTTTATTTTATCTATTTTCAATAGAAATAACATTGTATCACTTGACTTATATCGTTCATTTTTTAGAAGTTGAAGTTTTTGTGAAACACACGTCATTGTTTATGTAAAGTCACTTATCTACTTTTTCTGAACTATACAGTTCCTTAGGTACACTCTTGTAAAAAGGACATCCTATATACTTTTTTGAACGATTTTTTATACTATTTTGCACCATTCACCCCACATATATATATTTTTTTGCACACAATAGTATATCAATATAGCGCACCCTATTGTATGATTTTATATCGTACATTTTTTTTCTTGTCTATTGTTGGGTAATTTATAGGAGTGCAGCACACATATTCTCACCTATTTAATCGGTTTGATATTTATATTTGATTTTTTTCACTTTTTTCACTCTTTTGGTCACAATATGCAGTCCAAAGAGGATAGAAATAAGATTAGAGCAGCATACAATTTACTAGGGAAACCAGCTACTACTGCTGCACAATCAGATTCTGATACCACCAAATCTATGAAAAGTTTATTCCACACTTTAGAAGAAGAAATTTTAAAAGAACATAGACATTGGTGGGATCTCACCACTTTAGAAAAATATATTGATCTGAAACAGATTCCCAGAGGATTACGTATCTTAAAACATTGTTCTTTTAAAGACAATCCTGTACTTTTGGAAAAATGGTACAAAATACTTAGTGATTGTTCTTTTGAATTAATGAAGGCCCTGATAGAACATAGACGTTTTTTAGCTGATCAGTGTAGTGAAAACATAGAAAGAATACAAACAGATTTAGAAAAATATGTAGAGAGTTCTGATTATGATCGTTTTTTGAAAAGCATGTATGAAAGGACAGACAAATTCCAAGAGGAACTTGTCCAATCCAAAAACAAAAAATTGGTAAGGGACAATGAGGATTACATCAATGATAGAATATATAGTTATAATCGTACACTACCTTCTAACTCAGAAACACAGAACTCTGAGAATCAAAGAAACACAGATCATAGATCATATGATATAGACCAACCTACAGAGACAAATGCCCCACACAGAATAAACAGATCTGAACCAGGTGGATCTTGGACCACGGTTCACCATAGAAATAATAATAGGATCTATAAGGAGAATTACAAATCAAATAATCATTATCATACTAAACCAACCAACTATTACAGAAAATCCAATACATACATACACAGGGATAGGGAACAACACAATGCACAATACCATAACAGATATAATGATAACCAACATGATACTTGGCACAGACAACAATCTCCTCACCAATCTTACTATCCACCCAGGAATCATTATGACAACCATAGGACTTATAATGATAATTCCTATTATGGTAATAAAAGACAATTTAGAGAGAACAACAGATTTGACAATTACCAGAATTATGATTCCCCCATTCAAACTAATTCTCACACTTACAAAGATAATCATTCTAAGACTAATTATAACCCAAACCAGAATCAATATGTTCATTCGAATCGCTTTCACCCTTTGTCCTCTGTTTCAGAGGACAATGTGTTCACAGAACATATATCTAGAAACAATACTACCTCCGCATCCTCGCCTTTTTTAGAACATGCCCCACATCAACGAAGAGTTATAATAGAAGAACCAAATCCCAGAAAAAGACCCTTTCATTTAGACCAAGAGGCACAAGAGGGAGAGGTATTGCCACCAAGAAAGAAAAACACAACAAATTAGATAAGGGTATTTTCAATTTATCATCACACACCTTATCCATAGAGGAAAAAAGAATTCTCCACAAGGGTTTATCATTTTGTCCACCCAATCCCCACAATATTTTTAACCTTTTTGTAGACCTAAATAGATTTACCAGGAAATTATCCCTGCAAAAATATTTTGCCCAGAAAAATCTAAAAAAAACATAATCTTATAGAAAACGACACCATCTGCATTCTGACTGACAATATGAATATGGGAGAAAGAGTTATCTCTACCCAAGGCTCTATAAATTCTCTCACTGATCAACTTTTTGAAAGTGTCATTCATACCGATGTAAAAATGAAATCATCATTTTCTCCTCCATTGGGATGTAGCCAGTATGTTGAAATTTACCATAATTTAGTAATCGACGATCTTGAAAAAATTTCTCTGAAGTCATCAAAAAAGAATTTTTACAAATTACAAGGTGAAAGAAAGGCAGTCTCCTCCCTTGCAGACAACCCCAACATCATCATACGGGATGCTGACAAGGGAGGAGGAATAGTGATACAAGATTTTTGTGATTACTTATCAGAAGCCAAACGGATTCTGAATGATATTAATTACTATAGAGTCCTAAAAACAGACCCCACACCTATTTTTTTAAAAGAATATCATGCTTTGATTGAAAGAGGTTCCAATCTGAATATTCTAAATAAAGATGAAAGAAACTTTCTTAAAGTTAGCAACCCAAGTGTAGCACATTATTACCATTTGCCAAAAATCCATAAGGACCAAAAACACCCCCCGGGCCGACCAATAATTGCAGGGATAGACAACTTAACATATAATTTATCGTATTACATTGATCTTTTTTTACAGAAACATGTTGTTGGCCTTAGATCTTACATCAAAGACAGCACTTATCTACTCAATAAAATCAAGGACCTAAAAAATAATGGCGACTTAATATGGATAACCTGTGACGTTAGCTCTCTCTATTCCAACATATCTCACGAATTAGGCTTACAGACAATCATGCTAAAACTAAATGAAGATCACTATATGCCCTACTTTCAAAAAGAATATATTATTGAATGTATTAGATTCATTTTACAACATAATTATTTTATGTTTCAGGATTTATTTTACCTACAAACCAAGGGTACGGCCATGGGCACCAGATTCGCCCCTAGCTTTGCCAACATCTTTATGGGCATTTTTGAGGATATTTACATCTATAATTCCTCAGCTGGGGCGAGTCTGGTGTTCTATGGTCGCTACATAGACAACCTGATTTTCCTATGGCGAGGTGACCTTCCCTCAGCAACACTGTTTGCTGCTTCCCTTAACCAAAATGATTTTGGTTTATCATTCACTGCTGACATAAATAAGCAGACAATAGACTTTTTAGATTTGACACTAAGTTGGGACCAGTTAGGAAATCTTTGTTCAAAAACTTTTTCAAGAAAGTAGACAGCAATAGCTATTTAAATTTCAAAAGTAATCATCATATAAACTGGTTATCAAACATCCCCTACAGTCAATTCGAAAGAATTCGACGTAATTGTTCATCGCTAGAATCCTTTGATCTTCAGAGTAAAATCATCTATCAAAGGTTCCTTGACAAAGGTTATCCTAATGACCTTTTGACAACCTGTAGAGACAAGGCCAGATCTCTAGATAGGGATACCTTACTTAACAAAAATAAATTTCATAATAAAAAAAGAGAGAATGATAATTTTTCAGCAAAACCATTGTTTATCACCCAATACAATAACAATTATAAACAGATAAGACATATTCTTAACAAACATTGGCCAATAATACTCAGAGACCCTATTTTAAAAAATTTAGTAGATAGTTATCCAAAAATCGTTTACACTAGGGCTCCTACTCTGAGGAGTAAGCTAGCTCCCAGTAAAAAAGTGAAACACATGTTTTGCAACAAAAATTCCAATAATAACACAAATTTTCTCAGTCATATAGGAGTCTACAAATGTGGAAAAAGAGGCTGTAATACTTGCAAATACATACCATCTGGTATGAAAAATTTTACCTCAAAAATAACTGGGGAAATTTTTCCTATCAAAAAATTCTTAAATTGCAATTCCATTTTTGTAATTTATGTCCTTGAATGTATATGTGGGGCCCAGTACGTGGGTCGCACCTCAAGAAAAGCAAGAACGAGGTGGGGGGAACATCTACGCAATTGCAAAAATTGCAAAAAGAAAAAAATCAAACATAGTATACCAGAACATTGCCTTAACAAACATCAGGGCAATCCTGAAATTTTCAAATTTTATCCCATAGACTATATACCCCCTTCAACAGATTACAACAGAATTATTAAATTAAGACAACGTGAAACCTTTTGGATTCACAAGTTAAATACTCTGTGGCCTTCAGGGCTTAATTCTAATTTGGATTTGGCAGCATTTAACTAATAAATATTATTTTATTAAATTATCTACACTATCATCTGCATACTCTACACAGGCACAATACATTATATATTTTTTTCTCTGCAATGTGATGTTTTTCAAATTAAACACAATACATATATACCATTTTTTTTTGATAACACATAGATTCAGTTATATTATACCATGTATGAAAGGTACAAGAATTCTATCTCACATAACACACTTATTTTGGTCATTTTTTATAACGACTTTTATAGACTCTATCAAACCTGGTATTTTTTTAATTTACTATCAAAGCAGTAGAATTACAAATTGGATGTTCTTTTTCTATGGTTTATGTGGCCTCATTTGTCCCTACAATTTTTTTTACTATCTCTAAAACAGAACAATAACGAGTTGCTCAACATTCAGCTAAAGAACAAAATGTTTTTTGTTCGTGGCTTTTAAATCATATTTTTCAACATTGTTTCTATGTATACACAATTTTTCCTTTTTTATTATATGTAACGAAATGATTTTGTTTAGAAGTCAGCGAAATATTGTATTTTAAATGTAACAATATGTTGGGTCAGCTATTGGTGGATGTATTAACCAATCGTGACCGTCCTATGTATTTTTAAATGTGGTTTTCCCGCTATACCTATACACTTACCTGATGAAACGGCCAGTGAGCTTTTATCGGCCGAGAAACGCGTTGTTATAGCTCTTAAATAAAAACCCCTTTTATTACTTTTACTCAACAGTTTGTTCGCTGACTTCCTTATTTTAAATATATTTTCCTTTACAAATATTTTTCAGTCACTCATTTTTAGTGGCTTATTATTTGATATGCACCGTGTCTCCTGAGGCCTGTGACGTGCCGCAGGTGCATATTTTGGGTGTATTCACAGCATACCTTAAAGATCCACTTTCTACAGCTAAACAGCCCAGCCATAGCTGAATATTCAATACACACGTCGGTGAGCAGAGGACAAGCCCAGATCGATAACAGCTACAGCCACCAACTACAGCTATTAACCATCAGCGCGCTGACTGCTGTATGAAGGTCAGCCTGTCTTAATGCACTACTTGGGAGTGCCAACTCCATTGTGAGTATACACCTTGCTGTATCCTATGCTGTGTCCATTTCGTTTCCAGACGATATTGCACCATTGGTCCTCTGTGTTCTCTGTTTCTATCACTAAAGATCTCTGATACGACCACCATAGATTCAGTGTACTGACTACTGTATAAAGGTCAGCCCGCCTACATGCACTACTTGCGAGTGCCAAGCTCTTTGTGAGTATCCATTTGGCAGAGATTTTTTTATACCTGTACCTTGTTTGACCTTGACGATATTACACTATCAGGCGCTCTCTCTCTCTGCTCTCTATTTTCCAGTTCTACCGACTTACCACCGGTTTGGAGTGGAGCAGCCTTCCAGAATTATTGATTTCATCAATTGCATCTATCTATCAATGACTCTGCACTATATGTGAAATCGTTTGTATTGTTTTTTATTTTTTGATTTTATTCCACCTAATTTTATTTTATCTATTTTCAATAGAAATAACATTGTATCACTTGACTTATATCGCTCATTTTTTAGAAGTTGAAGTTTTTGTGAAACACACGTCATTGTTTATGTAAAGTCACTTATCTACTTTTTCTGAACTATACAGTTCCTTAGGTACACTCTTGTAAAAAGGACATCCTATATACTTTTTTGAACGATTTTTTATACTATTTTGCACCATTCACCCCACATATATATATTTTTTTGCACACAATAGTATATCAATATAGCGCACCCTATTGTATGATTTTATATCGTACATTTTTTTTTTTGTCATTTATATATCCTGCACATGTGTAAAAATGTGTTAGTGTTGTCTAAATGTAGCCACCAACTGTCAAGCACTACCCAGGTGCAGAATACAAAATGGGCAAGACCCTAATATTACATTCAAATAAAGATAGCAAGAATCAGAGTAATATCTTTGAATAATAATAAATTGAGATTTGGATTACAATGGAATTCGATCTCTGAATCGTGATTCTTCTTTTTAAATACTTTTGAAATCGAATTAGACGATACATGTGAATGGATTAGGCAATGTTATGTCCAAATTTGTAAGACAAAAATAAAGTATAATGAGACATACCAGAATGGGAAAAATCCGGGCTAGAGGGTCCAGCACCAACATCCATCTCTGTAAAATATTATATCAGGATTGGATATAATTAATACAAATCAGAACTTTGACACAAACAATCATACATTGTTTTTAAAATTGACAATGTTAATGACAACCCATTCATGTACCCCTCTGAGGATTGAAAACTTCCGGAGGCCAGGACATGTATGCAGTATAGCATCTTGGTCATGCCAGGGATTGCAGTCCGCATATACGTTTATGTGGCTCCAGATGAGGTTTAAGTACTTCGTAAAGGCTCATGAGCTGCTCTCGATTGAGCCTATACCTGTCAAAAACCTTGAAGTCGCTCATGTTATCCAAGGTGGACCTCACCCTGTGAACACGAGGACCTCATATCAGACGTTTCCCCCGCCTCTCTTGGAGACGCAGAGCCCGCCTGATTCTGTTGTACAAAACTTGTCCAACAGCACCTACACAAGCTAACTGCGGATCACCCATATTTGCCAAGCCAAGCAGCAGAGCAAACGCAGAAGGAGTAACAAGGTATGCAAAAACACAAAATCGATTTGATACAATGTCGATCACCAGGGACGTTTTGGCCATGTTGTTTGGGGGATTTATAGTGCAAAATGTCTAATGGTAGCGTGTTCGTAATGATTGCTGATTGTATACACTTGATTGTATGTGAGCGGCAGAAATGCTTTCAAAGTGGGCGGGTTTTTTTTTGTGTTTGATGAAATTTTATTTTCCCCCAATAAATTGTAATGTGAAAGTGTTAAAGTGTAAAATATAACATATACAGTGCATCTTCGTAATGTTTGTTCATATGTGTAACAAATACTTAGTAAACGCGATGTTATAGTATAAAACTACACGTCAACGGTATCATGATTGAAAGTGCATACTTGTGTATAATGTGTGCATAGACATGGCATAGAATCAGATCGATCAATGTTGCTGCAATGTTGTTGCAAAACGAGTCAAGTCCAAAAAAAACTTTCATGATATAAATAGGGCATGCAATTTTAAACCACTTCCCAATTTACTTTTATCACCAATTTTGCTTTGTTCTTTTGGTATTCTTAGTTGAAAGCTAAACCTAGGAGGTTCATATGCTAATTTCTTAGACCTTCAAGACTGCCTCTAATCCGAATACATTTTGACCACTAGAGGGCATTGAGCTCATGCACGTGAAGTGACCTAGGAGTGAGCACTGATTGGCTAAACTGCATGTCTGTCAAAAGAACTGAATAAGGGGGCAGTCAGCAGAGGCTTAGATACAAGATAATTACAGAGGTAAAACGTGTATTATTATAACTGTGTTGGATATGCAAAACTGGGAAATGGGTAATAAAAGGATTATCTTTCTTTTTAAACAACAAAAATTCTGGTGTTGACTGTCCCTTTAACCAACCTTCCAATGTACTTGTATGATGTAAATGTGTTCCTTGTTTCTATATCGTTTGTTGAATAAAGAGCAATACACATGTGTGAGGCAATGACAAAAGGCATGTATGTGCAGCCATCAATCATCATCTGGTAAGCCTATCTAGATAGGCTGTTCATCCAAGCATATGACTTGAATAAATGAAATGCTATAATAGACATAAATGAGACAAGTGCTTAAAAATTGCCTACTGTTTGTGAATAATGAAATCTTAAAAAGTATTTTTTCTGTCCGTTTAAATATGAGTTAATTCTTGAAACCGATTTTGTATTGTTGATGATAGAATTTATAGTGATTTATAGTTGATGTAATGTAATTTCCTAAAATAATTTGATGTTGTAGTGATGTTCACACAAGTAAAACCCATAACTCCAGTCTCAAATAGTCTATTTCTTGATATATTTGTCTTTGCGGGACCAACGCAAGAATGAATGAATTAGCGACACAATTATAACCCTGCCATTACAAGTTTTAAAAGAAAAAAATATCTTGCGCGATATGGAAAGAGACCGGTCGCGTGCACAAGCACGTATTCCCCATAGTCAATGGAGGCAAGAAATTGCAAGAAAAAAAACATTTCAACACTTGTGTAAAGTGAATGATGTCATGTCATTCAGAGAAAAAGTACCTAAATCGTGTTAATTTCATAATAAAAAAAATGTTTTGTGTACGTAATATGCTGTATATTGTTTGTATGTATCTATTTCTGTATGTATGTGATGATATTTGTATGTAGATGTAGCTAGATGAGTGTATGTTCATGTATGTCTATGTAAGTCAATGTAAAATTGTTTTTTGTGCATCTCGTATGAGTGTAAGTGTACTTTGTATAATATTTTTGAAGCGATTTGTGAATGTTTTGGGTAACAATCTATCAATAACTGGTCTGGGAGAGCATTCTGGATTTGAGCGTAGATGGTGATTTGTGTGGCGCTACAGAAACTTGTAATAGCAGCGTTAGGGAATAAGGCGTTATGGCCCATAACGATGCTATTTGAGTCATAACACAAAACTCGTAATCTAGGTGATAGTTATCATAGCCTGGATATTGCATGAGTACTTGGCAAAATGTTTGGGTTAGTGGTTTACTGGGCAAGGTTAGGGAAAGCAGGGTTAAAAGCCGAGGTTTAGTTATTTTGGTTATACTCAACTATTGTCACATCATACCCAGTTACATATTCCTTTGCAGTGATATTAAAAGAATTAATTAAATAAACTACCTACAATAAATTAATTAAATAAACTACCTACAATTACTTACAATTAAATCAACTAAACTAAATTACAAAAAAAAAAAAACACTAAATTACAAAAACAAACACTAAATTACAAAAAATAAAAAAGATTACAAGAATTTTAAACTAATTACACCTACTCTAAGCCCCCTAAAAAAATAACAAAGCCCCCCAAAATAAAAAAATGCCCTACCCTATTCTAAAATAAAAAGTTAACAGCTCTATTACCTTACCAGCCCTTAAAAGGGACTTTTGCGGGGCATGCCCCAAAGAAATCAGCTCTTTTGCCTGAAAAAAAACAATACAATACCCCCCCAACATTACAACCCACCACCCACATACCCCTAATCTAACCCACCCAAACCCCCCTTAAAAAACCTAACACTAAGCCCCTGAAGATCTCCCTACCTTGTATTCACCCAGCCGGGTATCACCGATCCGTCCAGAAGAGGGTCCGAAGTCTTCATCCTATCCGTCAAGAAGAGGTCCAGAAGAGGGTCCAAAGTCTTCATCCCGGCGGCATCTTCTATCTTCTTCCATCCGGAGCGGAGCGGGTCCATCTTGAAGCAGCCAACGCGGAGCCATCCTTCCTCACCGACGTCCTAAGTCCGAATGAAGGTAGGGAAAATCGGAATTAAGGTAGGGAAAATCTGATTGGCTGATTGAATCAGCCAATCAGATTCAAGTTCAATCCGATTGGCTGATCCAATCAGCCAATCAGATTGAGCTCGCATTCTATTGGCTGTTCCGATCAGCCAATAGAATGCGAGCTCAATCTGTTTGGGTAGTTTATTTAATTCATTTATTGATAGTGTAGTGTTAGGTTTAATTGTAACTTAGGTAAGGATTTATTTTACAGGTAATTTTGTAATTATTTTAACTAGGTAGCTATTAAATAGTTAATAACTATTTAATAGCTATTGTACCTAGTTAAAATAAATACAAATTTGCCTGTAAAATAAATATAAACCCTAAAATAGCTACAATATAATTATTCGTTATATTGTAGCTATATTAGGGTTTATTTTACAGGTAAGTATTTAGCTTTAAATAGGATTCATTTATTTAATAAGAATTAATTTATTTCGTTAGATTAAAATTATATTTAATTTAGGGGGGTGTTAGGGTTAGGGTTAGACTTAGCTTTAGGGGTTAATACATTTATTAGAGTAGCGGTGAGGTCCGGTCGGCAGATTAGGGGTTAATACTTGAAGTTAGGTGTCGCCAATGTTAGTGAGGGCAGATTAGGGGTTAATAAAATTTATTATAGGGTTTGCGAGGCGGGAGTGAGGTGGTTTAGGGGTTAATACATTTATTATAGTGGGGACGAGGTCCGGTCGGAAGATTAGGGGTTAATAAGTGTAGGTAAGGTAGCAGCGACGTTGGGGGGGCAGATTAGGGGTTAATAAATATTATGTAGGTGTCGGCGACGTTGGGGGCAGCAGATTAGGGGTTCATAGGGATAATGTAGGTTGCGGCGGTGTCCGGAGCGGCAGATTAGGGGTTAATAATAATATGCAGGGGTCAGCGATAGCGGGGGGCGGCAGATTAGGGGTTAATAAGTGTAAGGTTAGGGGTGTTTAGACTCGGGGTACATGTTAGAGTGTTAGGTGCAGACTTAGAAACTGTTTCCCCATACGAAACAATGGGGCTGCGTTAGGAACTGAACGCTGCTTTTTTGCAGGTGTTAGGTTTTTTTTCAGCTCAAACGGCCCCATTGTTTCCTATGGGGGAATCGTGCACGAGCACATTTTTCAAGCTGGCCGCTACCGTAAGCAACGCTGGTATTTAGAGTTGAAGTGGCAGTAAATTATGCTTTACTCTCCCTTTTTGGAGCCTAACGCAGCCCTTCAGAGAACTCTAAATACCAGCGTTATTTAAAAGGTGCGGGGGAAAAAAAACACGCGTAGCTAACGCACCCCTTTGGCCGCAAAACTCTAAATCTAGCCGTAAGAAACTGTGGAGATTGGAGACAAACTAAATAGGCTAATACCAACTTCCTTCCAGCTTGACATACTTAAATACGAGCCCATAGGCTATTGGTCAGTGTTTTCCATTGAAAGATTAAAAATTGTACACCTAAATAATAATTAAGATTTTTGGGCAGCTGTAAATTGGATTATACTATTGGAGGAGATTTAAAGGACTATTAATAGAACTTTTAGCTAACTTACAATAACAATAACTTTAATGAATTCAGCATGTTAACTGTTTTTAATGGGTAAACAGATAAATCGCTACTACGGATAAGCATTTAAGTTCATGAAAGATTATTTTTACATATCTTTCTGATTACCTCTGTAAAGTGTTTACCCATCTAACCTAAATTATGACAGAAGACATCCCTTCTTGTTAAGGTATTAATTATCATACATTATTGAGTCCTCATGTTAAACATAAAAATTATATATACAACCTGTAACTTTGATAATCTTGTAGAAATAGTCTATCTCCTATGTAAAGATAGAGTCCATTCATTTGAGTGTAGAATCAGTCGTACAGCTTCTAGAAACTCTGGTCCACTGTGGTCTTTGATGTTTGGGAGGATTTTCTTGTGAGTTGTCTGGTATTGACGTGTGTTTGTTGGGGTGCTGTGAAAGTTATATTGAGACTTTTTGACAGGGTATCTAGATCTTCCAAATCCTTGTAGACTGTGATTTTACCATCTTTATGCACTAAGAGGGTAAAAGGAAAGCCCCATCGGTAGTTGTGCAGTGATGAATCGAAGTGAGTGCCTTTTTTTGATTGTTGCTGGGCATAAATCTTAATAGACTTGTAGATTGTGTCCTTGGAATGTTATAGAATGCTGAGAGCGTGCTTGTTTCCATATGGCTTCTTTTTGCTGGTAATGTGTAAATTTCATGATTACATCTCTAGGGGGATTAGAAGGGTTAAGTTTCGGCCGTAAGGTGCTGTGAGCATGTTTTAGTGACGTTTCAGTTAGTTCTAGTGAGGGTTCTAGGTGTTTGAAGAGTTGCAACAAGTAAGTGATAAGAGTATCTTGGGTGACTTCTTCTGATATACCCCTAATCCGTAGGTTGTTACGGCGACTTCAGTTGTCAAGGTCTTCAACTTTCGTCTGTAGAGCTTGAATAATAGAATCTTGACAATTTAGGTGATGTGTGGTATCGCTAACCAGTGTGTCTAGGTTATCTTGACCCTCTTCTAAGCATTCAATTCTTGAGTTCATCTCATTCATATCCTTTCTTAGAGAGATTTAATTTTTAATAAATGATTTCAAATCAGTGATGTTGCTTTTGGATGGCAAAGTTGCAATAGTATGCTGTATTTGCGTTAGTTGATCTTGAGGTTGTGGAGGTATTGCTGAAGAAGGTTGTGTAGCCATTTTATCTGAGTGTTCAGTAAGTTCTGACTTAGTAGTTAGTTCTTGTTCAGTAGATTGGAAAAATGAGCTAACTGATGGGGTTTTTCTTCCTGTCAGTTTTTTATTATTAGGTCTGGTGGATCTTCTTGTTGCCATGCGCAGAACGTATGTAAATTGTTAGGATCAGTGTTTGGTGGTTTTTATTTGGGCTGGTTATTAGTCCTTAGGTTTTATATTTGAGCGTTGTATATTTATGTGAGCATACAACCATCTTTATTGCTTGTGTTTAAAGGAATATGTCCCCCCCCCCCCCTGAGGTAGCTATTCAGTATTCTGTGTGTTCCTCATTTGCTGCGAGAGGTTATAACAAGCATATGTTTAGTAAGGTGTACCAGTGTGGAGTAGAAGATTTGTTAGTAACATGATATAGTTAGAGGCCACATCTGTAAAGTATATTGCATCTTTATTTTCATATGACTATTGTTGTCGCTAAGTAAGGTGCATAATCCTTTAAAGTGCCTTAAGCATAGGTAGTGCTAAGTCCGATTTTTCTGAGTCTATAGTAGGCACTATATAATTTGAATGTGATAGGTGGTTGCGTGGCAAAGTGAGGATTTTAAGAGGTAGTATATTTTTCAGCCTTACCCGATCTATACCGCTCTGTGTCTATGAGCGATCCGGCAGTCTGAGCTGTGGTCTGATCGGGCAATGCGCGGGAGCTTCAAGACATGCTGACAAAATGGCGCTGATACGGAGCTATTTTGGTCTTAATGGCAGTTGCTCCTTACAGATTGCTGCTTCTTGGATTGCGGAGTGTAGGTATGCCCCAGGCATGTTCAATCAGCGAGTTTTCCAGTAGTTTGGAGCCATGTGAGTGAGAAAGGCTACGGAGCTCCTTAACATAGCAGCCATGTTCCTGCACGCCTACACCCCACCCATAATGAAATGTAATTTTATGTGTAGCAGTATAGTTAGTAATACACATTTTATTAAACATGCTTTTAAGGGACAAACAACTGAAAACTGAATTCTGCATAAAATGTTTTATAAAGGAAAATAAAACAATGTTGTACTAAATATTAGTTTATTTTGCATGATTTACTATTGTTTCCATCATAATTAAACAACACTGAACTGTAAAATTGTCCGCCCTTAATATTTTTCCAATCACTTTTTTTTACAAACTGCAGAACATTAATATATGGTAAATTGCTTATTGTGGCTTATTTTTTAATTTGAAATAGCTGCTTTTTCTCATTAAAATATTGCTCCCAAGAACATGCACATTTAAATTGGCTGAGCCTGCAGGCAGTACAGACATCTTTATTTTACCTTTCTCAATAAACAAAAGGCCTCATTATCTCCTCTCTCTGTATATTTACAGACACAAGAAACACTTATGAAAAGTAAGTGAGAAAACATTAAAGAAACAATATACTCAGGCAAGTTGTTGATAAGAATGTATTGTATTACAAGCACTGGAAATAAGCCCTCTGTTGGAGTTAAGTCTGATGCTAAAAGGGATGGTTTGGGAACACATTTGTATTTCATAATTCAGAGAGAGCACACTATTTTAAAGGGACAGAAAACTCCAAAATTGTATTTCATGATTTGGATATAATATACAATTTTAAAGAACTTTCAAATTTACTTCTATTATCAAATTTGCTTCATTCTCTTGTTATCCTTTGCTGAAGTAACATCATTGCACTACTGGCAGCTAAATGAACATATCTAGTTAGCCAATCGGAAGAGACAAATGTGTGCAGGCATCAATCAGCAGCTAGCTCCCCCTAGTGAAGGATAGGTGAGTATTCTTTTTCAACAAGGGATATTAAGAGAACAAAGCACATTTGAAAGTAAAAAGTGTCTAAAAAAGTGCATGCTCTTTCTGAATCATGCAAGTTTAATTTTGACTTTCCTATCCCTTTAAGAAACTTTCCAATTTACTTCTATTATCCGATTCCCCTAGTTCTCTAGGTATCCTAGGTAGGCTCAGATGCTGTGAGTTAGCTGCTGATTGATGGCTGCACATATATGCCTCCTGTCATTGGCTCCCTAGATATGCTCATCTAGCGCCCAGTAGTGCATTGCTGCTCCTTCAGCAAAAGATACCAAGAGAATGAAGCAAAACTAATAATAATAATAGAAGTAATTTGGAAAGATGTTTGTTTTCTGAATCATGAAAGAAAAAGGTTTACTTTCACGTTCCTTTAACGGGCAGAACAATTTACATACAGTACAATTTCCCTTTAAGTTTGGTAAAATGTATCTGAACATGTAATATTCTAAACAGGAGTTAAACACATGGTTAAAGTTAGCTCTAAAGCAGCAAAACAATCCCAGCAGTGCATTGCTGCTCTTGAGCCTACCTATATATGCTTTCAACAAAAGATAAAGATAATTAAGTAAATTGAAGTCTCTTTAAAGGGATATGAAATCCCAACATTTTGTGATTCAGACAGAGCATACAATCTGAATTTTTTTTCCAATTTACTTCTATTAATAAAGTGGTTTAGTTCCTATGGTATTCTTTGTTGAAGAGATACATAGGTAGGTGTCTGGATAATTACATGGCAGAAATAATGCTGCCATCTAGTGTCTCAAATGGATAATATTCTTGCAAAACTGCTGCCACACAGTGATCCAGACATTTGCTTGCTCCTAAGTTTACTTCCCTGCTCTTCAACAAAAGATACCAAGAAAGACAAAGAAAATGTTATAATAGAAGTAAAAAGTTGTGTAAAATTGTATGCTTTATCTGAATCCTGAATGAAATATTTTCGGTCTCATGTCCCTTTAGAGTTCATTTTGACTTTAATATCCCTTTACTAAGACAGCAGAAGAGACTAGAAACTGTGGTTTGGACTCAAAGGTGCGTGTGAGGTTGCCAAGAGCGTAACTGTAATGATGAGATCGTGTTCTAAAATCAATTAGCGTTGCCTTATTTATCCTTCCCATTTAGCTGTGTGAGGTGCCCTGCACATAGTTTCTTAACCATTAAAGAGTCTCATGATTCAGATAGAACATACCATTTTAAGCAACTTTCCAATTTACTTCTGTTCTAATTGTCTTTGTTTTCTTGTTACCCTTTGTTGAAAAGCAGGGATGCAAGCTCAGGAGTGTGCACGAGTCTGCAGCACTATATGGCAGGGGTTTTGCATCAATGTTATACATTTGCAAGAGCACTAGATGGCAGCACTATTTCCTGTTATGTAGAGCACGAGACATCTGCATGCTACCTATTTAGATATCTCTTTAACAAAGAATAATGAGAAGAACTATGCAATTTTTTTTAATAGAAGTACATTTCAAACTTTTTTTAATTTTTTTTTCTCTATCTGAATTATAAATGAGGCAGGAAAAAAAAAATATTGTAGGGGTAGAAAAAAACTAATTCAAATAAATATATTTAAAAAAATATATTAAAAAAAAACACGTTCAAATAAATTTTACACTTTTTTTAGCACTGTATGTGTTCACTGGGACAGAAAGGGAGAGACCAAGATATGCCATTGTTAAGAAACAATTATCTTAAAACAGTTTTAAAAAGCGTATGAACCACAATCAAAACACCGCTGATGAAGAAGGAATCATTCGTTTATACCTTCGAAACGCGTTAGGTGACACAGACACTTTGCTCAAGTGTTCTTTGTTTTAATTGTACTAACAAATTGTTTGAATTTTATGTATTTATTTATACGGCTACAAGTTTGAACTTTTAAATAAAAGCTTCAACCGGAAGCAGATAAACTCTTTCTGCTGTACACAGAAGGTTAACACGTTCATCTGGATTCCGTTCCCTCTCTGCCTATGAATACCTCATACATTATTGAGGGTAACAAATGTGAGCACATCTTTTGGGTACTGTGTGGGGTTGAAGCAGTTTTCCAATTTGACAACATTGCACTATGATTGTGTTTCTGTTTTGTTTCATACACCATTCACGTTTGGAGGGAAGTTTCATGCTCCATACCACACTACAGGAAGCACTCATGGCATTACTTTGCAACCACACTACGGATCTGGCGGCGGAGATTGTTTGCTGAGCCACTTAAAGGCTAAAGGCTATTCTGGATCACTTCATTCATTGGGACGGTTCATTTTCATATTCCCTTGTTGTGAAGCAACGTTTCTTTTGAATCACAGAGACTTGCATTTTAGCATATTATCATTACTATATGTATTTTTTAGTTGTTTCATAGTGATTTTTATTGATGTTTTTACAATACATAGCACAACTGTTTGTTTTTTTGGATTTGTGAATCGAATTATAACTAATAGTTTTATGTTAGCGCTTTCCCACCCCCTTTCTGTTTCTGTACTTAAGCAAGGCATAGTGGAGCTGGGTACTCCACTATACCAAGCACAGGGGTTAAGCAGCATTCGTGAAACTATACAGACCAAACTGGTCAAGTTTTATTTATAAACATATTTATTGAACCATTCGAACAGAATAATCATACCTTGAGGTTTCTCCCTACATAACATTTGCGTCACAGTGCCTTATATTCCTTTTCAAACTAATAATATATATATTTATAGTATTTATTTATTTCAACTAGCTATTAATTCATAGAGTTATGAAATTATTGTAAATTTACCCACCAAAAAGTATATAACATACTAATTATCACAGGCCCCAAAAACCTGTAGCTTTCTAAAATGTAGGGGAAAAAAAAAATCTCAAAAATGTTTAATTGGCATCCTCTGATTCAGATGAGATCACACATTAAAATGATCAAAAAATATATAAAAGGGACAGTCTAGTAACAATTAAAAACTTTAAGAATTCAGCTGGGACATGTAATTGTAAACAACTTTCCAATTTACTTTAATCATCAAGTTTGCTTTGTTCTCTTTGTATTCTTAGTTGAAAGCTAAACTTAGGTAGGCTCATATTCTAATTTCTAAGCCCCTGAAGGCAGCCTCTAATCTTAGTGCATTTCCACAGTGTTTCACAGCTAGAGGGCATTAGTTCATGTGTGCCATATAGATAACATTGTGCTCATACCCGTGGAGTTATAGGAGTCAGCACTGATTAGCTAAAATGCAAGTCTGTGGGGAAAAAAATGAAATAAGGGGGAAGTCTGCAGAGGCTTAGAAACAAGGTAATCACAGAGGTAAAAAGTATATTAATATAACCATGTTTGTAATGCAAAACTAGGGAATGGGTAATAAAGGGACTATCTTTTTAAACAATAAAAAATATGGAGTAGACTGTGCCTTTAAGGTTTTTATCTGCAGCTATGTATGCCATGTTATAAAATGATGCAATGGGGTTACTCTCATTTGTTATAGCAGAACCAGTAGTGAACCTAAGCAAAGGGCCCTGGTGCAAAAACTATTTTTGGCCTCCCCAAAGTTAAGCTAGTAGAAATCAATAGTAATATAAATGTTGCTCTATATAATGATTTTGAGGATAGCTATGCACTAATAAAAGGCTCCCCTGCATTAGGATTGTACATATTCTGCATAGGCTCATGTACAGACTGGCTGCTATGGGGTCCCCTCCAGCACTTGGACCCTGGTGTAACTGCACCTGTTGCACAATGGTAGTTCCGCCCCTGAGCAGAACTGCCCAAATTCTCAAAATTGACCCCCAAAACTATATATATTTGTAAAGTAGAAAACCCAAGGTATTGATCTAGGCCCATTTTGGCATATTTCATGAAACCATCTGGCAGTCAGATGTATCAAACTTTGGGATTCTTACAGAAATGATGTACATATAACTTGTGCATTCATAAGACAAATGCTGGCAGAAGCTTCTCTAGGATCCCGTGTTCCGAATTAGCAGACTTGTATGGATTTACTATTGCTTTTGGTAACCAGAAAGCCACTAATTGCACCTGCGCACTGCACTTCTGAAAGAGGATTTTTATATACATTATAGCAAAGCGTGCAGCGCCCATTTGAAAGAACATAACGGTTCAAATTTTCAAAATGGACCTCAAAAATATATATATATTTATAAAGTAGACAACCCAAGGCATTGATCTAGTCCCATTTTGTTATATTTTCATTTGCCAGTTTGCAGTCAGATCTGTACCAAATGTGAACATAAAAAAAAAACATTAAAGGGACAGTAAACCCAAAAATTTTCTTTCATTATTTAGATAGAGAATACAATTTTTAAAAAATTGCCAATTCACTTCTATTATCAAAGTTTTGTTCTCATGTTATTCTTTGTTGAAGGGATACCTAGGTAAGTAGCGTGCACATGCCTGAAGCAATAGATGACAGGAAATAGTGCTGCCATCCAGTGCTCCTGCTGATGTATAACATTGTTGCAAAACTGCTGCCATATAGTGTTGTGGACACGTGCACCCTCATGAGCTTACATCCCAGCTTTTCATTAAAGGATAACAAGAAAACAAAGAACATTTGATAACAGAAGTAAATTGGAAAGTTGTTTAAAATTGTATGTTCTATCTGAATCATGAAAGAAAAAAAATGTTTTTTTTTGTCCCTTTAACTTTTTCACAAACAAATGCTTGCAAAAGCTTCTCTAGGATCCCCTGTGTTTAGAATTAGCAGACTTGTAAGGGTCTGTCGTTGGTTTTGGTAATAAAAGGCTGCTAATTGCAGCTGTGAATCACAACTCTGAAAGGGAATTTTAAGATATGTTCAGGCAAAGGGTTAATGGTTTATTTGCTATTGCAATAACTGCCCAAATAAACTGTATATCATTTTAAGAACAGACAACCCAAGGTATTGATATAGGCCTATTTTGGTATATTTCATGCTAACAGCTGGAAGTCAGATAAATGCCAAATGCGATAATTTAGAAAAATAAAAAGATTTTCACAAACATCAGGGTTCTCACTGACATTATTTACAGAAAACATGTACAGTGAAAACTCAGATTATAGAAAAAAAAAATGTGGGTCCTTTTTTCAGAAATAGCAGACATGCATGGGCTTGTCATTGTTTTTTGTAATTAGAAGGCTGTGAATCACAGTTCTGAAAGGGGATTTTAGACACGTTGTGGCAATAAATCCAGGGCCCATTTGGCATCACAGTTCTGGAAGGGGAATTTTAGATATGTTTGGGCAAAGGGTTATAGAAGGCAGCTAAGTACCACAGTTCTGCAAGGGAATTTTGGGTGTCAGTATATGGCCGGGTTATAACACAATATATTTAATAATTATTCTTTAAAATAAACCCTTAATCAATATGCATATACTAGAAACCATAACATTTATAAAAATTCCTGAATTCTTTTTTTATTAGTTGATATCTATAAACACAATGAAATATATTTGTAGGAACCAGAGTATGAGTCAATATTATACACGTTTAAAACTATTAAAATATGCTATGCAAAGTTCATAAAAGTTTACCTTTAAAATTAGCCTTATTCACAATAGCCTTTCATTCAATTAACACAATGAGATTCCAAGATATTAGCTACTAGCATTCAAAAGTACAATCAGCTATATAGCTACATAGCTACAATTGGTTCTAATATAATTCTAATTAGGACACTAAAAGTACATATATATACTTAATGTAAACAGTTACTTTAAATGTCCATTTAATTAAACTGGAATACATAGGCCTAGATTTGGAGTTTTGTCGGTAACGACCCACGTAGCTAACGCCGGCTTTTTTCTGGCCGCACCATAAAAATAACTCTAGTATTGAGAGTCCACATAAAGGCTGCGTTAGGCTCCAAAAAAGGAGCGTAGAGCATATTTAACGCAGCTTCAACTATCGATACCAGAGTTGCTTACGCAAGCGGCCAGCCTCAAAAACGTGCTCGTGCACGATTCTCCCATAGAAAACAATGGGGCTGTTTGAGCTGAAAAAAACTCTAACACCTGCAAAAAAGCCGCGTTCAGCTCCTAACGCAGCCCCATTGTTTGCTATGGGGAAACACTTCCTACGTCTGCAAGTTCAAGTTCAATCCGATTGACTGATCCAATCAGCCAATCAGATTGAGCTCGCATTCTATTGGCTGTTCCGATCAGCCAATAGAATGCGAGCTAAATCTGATTGGCTGATTCCATCAGCCAATCAGAATATTCCTACCTTAATTCCGATTGGCTGATAGAATCCTATCAGCCAATCGGAATTCGAGGGACGCCATCTTGGATGACGTCATTTAAAGGAACCGTCATTCGTCGTTCAGTCGTCGGCCAGGATGGATGTTCCGCGTCGGAGGTCTTCAGGATGCTGCCGCTCCGTTCCAGATGGATGTCGATAGAAGATGCCGCCTGGATGAAGACTTCAATCGGATGGAAGACCTCTTCTGCCCCGCTTGGATGAAGACTTCTACCGGATCATGGACATCTTCAGCCCCCCGCTTGGGTTTGGATCAGGACATCGGAGGAGCTCTTCAGGACCGATCGGTGAACCTGGTATGGTGAAGACAAGGTAGGAAGATCTTCAGGGGCTTAGTGTTAGGTTTATTTAAGGGGGTTTGGGTTAGATTAGGGGTATGTGGGTGGTGGGTTGTAATGTTGAGGGGGGGTATTGTATGTTTTTTTTACAGGCAAAAGAGCTGAACTTCTTGGGGCATGCCCCGCAAAGGGCCCTGTTCAGGGCTGGTAAGGTAAAAGAGCTTTTAACTTTAGTAATTTAGAATAGGGTAGGGCATTTTTTATTTTGGGGGGCTTTGTTGTTTTATTAGAGGGCTTAGAGTAGGTGTAATTAGTTTAAAATTGTTGTAATATTTTTCTTATGTTTGTAGATATTTTTTTATTTTTTGTAACTTAGTTCTTTTTTATTTTTTGTACTTTAGTTAGTTTATTTCATTGTAGTTATTTGTAGGTATTGTATTTAATTAATGTATTGATAGTGTAGTGTTAGGTTTAATTGTAGGTAATTGTAGGTATTTTATTTAATTAATTTAATGATAGTATAGTGTTAGGTTTAATTGTAACTTAGGTTAGGATTTATTTGACAGGTAATTTTGTAATTATTTTAACTAGGTAACTATTAAATAGTTCTTAACTATTTTTTTTTTTTAAATAATTTTTATTGAGGTAAAATGGCAAACAAGAATGAAAACTTCACAAAATAAAAAAAATGACATGGCAACATGCCCATTTGACATACATTTAAATTTTACAATGTGAATTGAACAGGCATGTCTTTACAGCTGTAGAAACCGGACTTAACTCAATCCAAATGTATACCTTCAAGCCATGAGCATTACCTCATTTTTACATAAGTGCATGGATCTAGGACAAATAAAACAACTCCAAACATCTGGTAGGGTGCAAGCCTAACTACATTGACCAAAATAAAACCTTGTGCAGGCTTGTGCATGTCCTTGAAGTATTCAGCTGATCCTTTAACTAAATAACATAACAAACACGGATGATTAAATAAAGGTGGGAATAGGCATCGCCCCAATTGGATTCAATCCTCAGGTTATCTCCAATACACCGGCAGATGGTGTAGACATGGGGTGTAGGCTTACTCCAGGAACATATGATGGAATAGTAGTAATTGAAAGCAGAACTCTTCTGCGAGGCAACAGGATAGGGAAGTAAATATGGGAACTAAGGAGAAGAGGAGAGGGGGGGAAAGAGAAGGAGAAGAGAGAGAGAGAAAGAGAAAAAAAAAAAAAGAAAAAAAAAAGGGGAAAGCGGGAGGGCCTAGTGGGGACCTGCCTAGAGGGACAAAGGTCACGTTTAATCCTATCTGTGAATGCGTTCCTGTGGGAGTAAAGTCTGCCTACTCACATATTACTCTTTTCCCAGGATTCCCAGGGTAACCAGACCTGACCATGTAGACCCAAATTGCCTCTACAGCTCAAAGAATATTCTTCCATAGAACGTATATATGTGACGATCTCCCTGACCATGTTAAACGTGACTTGGGAGGATCCGAGCCAGCATCTAGCGATTGCCATTTTTGTGGCCAGGAGAATAATAATACACAGGATTTTTTCTGGCTTGTTCAATTTACCTAGTCCTAGGTGAAAAAGTGCCGTATCTGGTGTGAGATTGCGAAGCAAACCTAATTGGTCTAATATTTTCCCCACCTTCCTCCACACTCCCTGAACCTCCACACAACTCCACCAGACATGCAGATGCGTACCTCTACCTCCACACCCTCTCCAGCACAAATCCGGCCTATGAGGGAACATCTTATGTAATTGCTCCGGGACCCTATGCCAGCGCAACATCAACTTTACAAATAGCTCAAAGAGCGTAACACAATGGATCGCCCTTTTTGTGTGTCTGATATCTGTCTGCCAGTCCACTTCGGGATAAACCTGCCCTAATTCTCTTTCCCATTCCAGAACACGAAACTGCTTCACAAAGCCACTCGAGTCCAGAAGCAGCTGGTAATGGATCGTCATGGCTTTTCGGAGAGGTTTACCCACCAGCCACCTTCTCTCCCATTGAGTCAGCTCCCTGGGGTTCGATTTTGGGAATTTCCAAGCTATCAGCAAGGAAATGAATCTAAAATACTCAAAGTGGTATTTCTTAGGGATAACTATATTTGGCAAGTCAGGAGGTTGCAGAGCCAATCCACGGGGTGAGTAAAGATCAGTTCTTAACTATTTAATAGCTATTGTACCTGGTTAAAATAATTACAAAGTTGCCTGTAAAATAAATATTAATCCTAAAATAGCTACAATGTAATTATAATTTATATTGTAGCTATATTAGGATTTATTTTACAGGTAAGTATTTAGCTTTAAATAGGAATAATTTATTTAATAAGAGTTAATTAATTTTGTTAGATGTAAATTATATTTAACTTAGGGGGGTGTTAGTGTTAGACTTAGCTTTAGGGGTTAATACATTTATTAGAATAGCGGTGAGCTCCGGTCAGCAGATTAGGGGTTAATAATTGAAGTTAGGTGTCGGCGATGTTAGGGGGGGCAGATTAGGGGTTAATACTATTTATTATAGGGTTAGTGAGGCGGATTAGGGGTTAATAACTTTATTATAGTAGCGCTCAGGTCCGCTCGGCAGATTAGGGGTTAATAAGTGTAGGCAAGTGGAGGCGACGTTGTGGGGGGCAGATTAGGGGTTAATAAATATAATATAGGGGTCGGCTGTGTTAGGGGCAGCAGATTAGGGGTACATAAGGATAACGTAGGTGGCGGCGCTTTGCGGTCGGCAGATTAGGGGTTAATAAGTGTAGGTAGCTGGCGGCGACGTTGTGGGGGGCAGGTTAGGGGTTACTAAATATAATATAGGGGTCGGCGGTGTTAGGGGCAGCAGATTAGGGGTACATAAGGATAACGTAGGTGGCGGTCGGCAGATTAGGGGTTAAAAAAATTTAATCGAGTGGCGGCGATGTGGAGGGACCTCGGTTTAGGGGTACATAGGTAGTTTATGGGTGTTAGTGTACTTTAGAGCACAGTAGTTAAGAGCTTTATAAACCGGCGTTAGCCCAGAAAGCTCTTAACTACTGACTTTTTTCCTGCGGCTGGAGTTTTGTCGTTAGATGTCTAACGCTCACTTCAGACACGACTCTAAATACCGGAGTTAGAAAGATCCCATTGAAAAGAAAGGATACGCAATTTACGTAAGAGGATCTGCAGTATGGAAAAGTCGCGGCTGAAAAGTGAGCGTTAGACCCTATTTTGAGTGACTCCAAATACCGGAGGTAGCCTAAAACCAACGTTAGGAGCCTCTAACGCTGGTTTTCACGGCTAACGCCAAACTCCAAATCTAGGCCATAGTTACTTATAATCAAAACCAATTCTAAGATATATATCTATATATTTTACAAAGATAAACAACTTAAAATGTAGGATTAGTTTAAAATATACAGGCTGTGAATATAAGCTAAAATACAAACTGCTCTCTTTAATCTATTATTTACAATTTGACTATGGTCTTACCAATTACCTTTGTTTAAAATATTTAAAAAAAAAATAGAACAACCATAAATCACCAGTTTGAACCAAATTGTAGTTCAATCTCCCAAAAACTTCTTTGTTTATCCAATTCTCCTCAGAATACCAAAATTGAGTTTTTGCATGTGGAAAAGAAGGTAGCTATTATGCCTTTTTGTAACTGTATGTAACACAGCCAAGTTTTTATCAGTCACAGTCTTTTGCACACAGACAGCCCCCAGCCTTTTCTATGCTTGGGGTTTTTATCATGTGATATTACCCCACCCCTTTTTGTTTTGTACCATCACTGACGAATTGGATAGGCTCTTACGGATCCTTGTCCCTTCTGATTGGACAACCTGGGATATATGGTTGCTAGGGAAAAATGCATCTTTGTTAACAACCAATTGTCTTTTGGCTGTAATTCTTGCATTGCAACACCATATTTTGGCCATCGGGGGGCAGCATGACAAACAAACAGATTAATTTAACCATTTCTAGACAGTAAAAAAAATATTTCTTTAAAATATATATTCAAAATGCCATAATTTACTTACATTAATAAGTTATATGTTCATATGTACTGTATTATGTCACATTATTCCTTCTGATTATTTTAATATGAAACATCAGTATTCTTTTTAATATCATATTACATCAAAGTAATTTATACTGCTAACTATTCCAAAATTAATAGCATTTAAAATCCTGATATATATATTCATACAAATACAGCATGTTTCATATTCAGTACTGTACTGCATCCCAACATGAATATAATATATTTCATATTTCTAATAAATCCTGAATGCATGAATCTTGTCTATGCAGATCTCTTGTTTTCCTCAGTTGTTCCTATAATTTTCATTATATTTCTGGAAAATAGAGAGAATAAAAAAAAAAAACGAATTTATGCTTACCTGATAAATTACTTTCTCTTGTGGTGTATCCAGTCCACGGGTTCATCCTTTACTTGTGGGATATTCTCCATCCTAACAGGAAGTGGCAAAGACAGCACACAGCAGAGCTGTCCATATAGCTCCCCCTCTAGCTCCACTCCCCAGTCATTCGACCGAAGGTTAGGAAGAAAAAGGAGAAACCATAGGGTGCAGTGGTGACTGTAGTTAAAACTAAAAATTTACCTGACTAATAGCCAGGGCGGGCCGTGGACTGGATACACCACAAGAGAAAGTAATTTATCAGGTAAGCATAAATTCTGTTTTCTCTTGTAAGGTGTATCCAGTCCACGGGTTCATCCTTTACTTGTGGGATACCAATACCAAAGCTTTAGGACACGGATGAAGGGAGGGAACAAGACAGGTACCTTAAACGGAAGGCACCACTGCTTGTAAAACCTTTCTCCCAAAAATATCCTCCGAAGAAGCAAAAGTATTGAATTTGTAAAATTTGGAAAAAGTATGCAGCGAAGACCCAAGTCGCTGCCTTACAAATCTGTTCAACAGAAGCCTCATTTTTAAAAGCCCATGTGGAAGCCACTGCTCTGGTAGAATGAGCAGTAATTGTTTCAGGAGGCTGCTGGCCAGCAGTCTCATAGGCCAGACGGAAGATGCTTTTCAGCCAAAAGGAAAGAGAGGTAGCAGTCGCCTTCTGACCTCTCCTCTTACCAGAATAGATAACAAACAATGAAGTTGTTTGTCTGAAAAAGTTGCTTGTAAATAGAACTTTAAAGCACGAACCACATCAGGACACAGAGAAGGAACAACAATTTCCTGGTTAATATTCTTATTAGACACAACCTTAGGAAGAAAACCGGGTTTGGTACGCAAAACTACCTTATCTGCATGGAACACCAAGTAAGGTGAGTCACACTGTAAAGCAGATAACTCTGAAACTATTCGAGCAGAAGAGATAGCTACCAAAAACAAAACTTTCCAAGATAAAAGCTTAATATCTATGGAATGTAAAGATTCAAACGGAACCCCTTGCAGAACTGAAAGAACTAAATTCAGACTCCATGGCGGAGCCACAGGTCTATAAACAGGCTTGATTCTGACTAAAGCCTGAGTAAACGCTTGAACGTCTGGTACCTCCACCAGACGTTTGTGTAAAAGAATAGACAAAGCAGATATCTGTCCTTTTAAGGAACTAGCTGACAATCCTTTCTCCAATCCATCTTGGAGAAAAGACAATATCCTGGGAATTCTAATCTTACTCCATGAGTAACCCTTGGATTCGCACCAACAAATATATTTTCGACAAATCTTATGGTAGATTTTCCTGGTGACAGGCTTTCTAGCCTGAATCAGGGTATCGATAACCGATTCAGAGAACCCACGCTTAGATAGAATTAGGCGTTCAATCTCCAAGCAGTCAGACGCAGAGAAATTAGATTTGGATGATTGAAAGGACCTTGAAGTAGAAGGTCCTGCCTCATTGGCAGAGTCCATGGTGGAACGGATGACATGTCCACTAGGTCTGCAGGCGCTATTAGAATCACCGACGCCCTCTCCTGCTTGATTTTGGCAACCAGACGAGGAAGGAGAAGAAACGGTGGAAACACATAGGCCAGATTGAAGGACCAAGGCGCTGCTAGAGCATCTATCAACACCGCCTGGGGATCCCGGGACCTGGACCCATAAAGAGGAAGTTTGGCATTCTGACGGGACGCCATCAGATCCAATTCTGGAGTGCCCCATAGCTGAGTCAGCTGGGCAAATACCTCCGGGTGGAGTTCCCACTCCCCCGGATGAAAAGTCTGACGACTTAGAAAATCCGCTTCCCAGTTGTCTACTCCTGGGATGTGAATTGCTGAGAGGTGGCAAGAGTGATCCTCCGCCCACCTGATTATTTTGGTTACTTCCATCATTGCTAAGGGACTCCTTGTTCCCCCTTGATGGTTGATGTAAGCTACAGTCGTGATGTTGTCCGACTGAAATCTGATGAATTTGGCCGCAGCTAGTTGAGGCCATGCCTGAAGAGTGTTGAATATCGCCCTCAGTTCCAGAATGTTTATCGGGAGAAGAGCTTCTTCCCGAGACCATAAGCCCTGAGCTTTCAGGGAGTCCCAGACTGCACCCCAGCCCAACAGACTGGCGTTGGTCGTTACAATGATCCACTCTGGTCTGCGGAAACACATTCCCTGAGACAGGTGATCCTGGTCCCCTGATCCAACTGTATTTGAGGAGACAAATCTGCATAATCCCCATTCCACTGTTTGAGCATGCATAGTTGCAGTGGTCTGAGGTGTATCCGTGCAAAAGGGACTATGTCCATTGCCGCTACCATTAGTCCGATTGTCTCCATGCACTGAGCTACAGATGGCCGAGGAATGGAGTGAAGAGCTCGGCAAGTAGTTAAGAGCTTTAACTTTCTGACCTCCGTCAGAAATATTTTCATTTCTACCGAGTCTATTAGGGTTCCTAGGAATGGAACTCTTGTGAGGGGGGAGAGAGAACTCTTTTTGATGTTCACCTTCCACCCGTGAGACCTCAGAAAGGCCAATACAATCTCCGTGTGAGACTTGGCTCTTTGGAAAGTCGACGCCTGAATTAAGATGTCGTCTAGGTAAGGCGCCACTGCTATGCCCCGCGGTCTTAGAACCGCCAGGAGGGACCCTAGCACCTTTCTGGGAGCAGTGGCCAACCCGAAAGGAAGAGCCACAAACTGATAATGCTTGTCCAGAAAGGCGAACCTGAGAAACTGGTGATGATCTTTGTGGATAGGAATGTGCAGATACACATCCTTTAGATCCACGGTAGTCATATATTGACCCTCCTGGATCATTGGTAAGATTGTCCGAATGGTCTCCATCTTGAATGATGGGACTCTGAGGAATTTGTTTAGAATTTTGAGATCCAGGATTGGTCTGAAAGTTCCTTCTTTTTTGGGAACCACAAACAGGTTTGAGTAAAACCCCAGCCCTTGTTCCGCAAATGGAACTGGGTGGATCACTCCCATTGTATGTAGGTCTTCTACACAGCGTAAGAACGCCTCTTTCTTTGTCATGTCTGTAGACAGACGAGAAATATGGAACCTTCCCCTTGGAGGGGAGTCCTTGAATGCTAGAAGATACCCCTGGGATACAATCTCTAAGGCCCAGGGATTGTGTACATCTCTTGCCCAGGCCTGAGCGAAGAGAGAGAGTCTGCCCCCTACTAGAGCCGGTCAGGCTTCTTGGCCTGCTTAGCCTTGTTCCAGCCCTGGTAAGGTTTCCAGGCTGCCCTGGGTTGTGAAGTGTTACCCTCTTGCTTTGCAGCAGGGGAGGATGAAGCGAGACCACTACTGAAATTTCGAAAGGAACAAAAATTATTTTGTTTGTTCTTTGTCTTAAAGGACTTGTCCCGAGGGAGAGCATGGCCTTTTCCCCCAGTGATTTGAGATAATCTCTTTCAATTCAGGCCCGAAAAGGGTCTTTCCTTTGAAAGGGATGTTCAGTAGTTTGGATTTTGACGACACATCGGCCGACCAGGACTTTAGCCATAGCGCCCTGCGCGCCAGAATGGCGAAACCTGAATTCTTTGCCGCTAACTTAGCTAGTTGGAAAGCGGTATCTGCGATAAAAGAATTAGCCAGCTTAAGAGCCTTAATTCTGTCCATAATGTCCTCATATGAGGTCTCCGTCTGGAGCGCATCTTCCAGCGCCTCGAACCAGAAAGCAGCTGCAGTAGTTACAGGAACAATGCACGCTATAGGTTGGAGAAGAAAACCTTGTTGAACAAAAATTTTCTTAAGTAAACCCTCTATTTTTGTATCCATAGGGTCTTTAAAAGCACAACTGTCCTCAATTGGTATGGTTGTGCGTTTAGCAAGTGAAGAAACAGCCCCCTCCACCTTAGGGACCGTCTGCCAAGAGTCCCGCGTGGTGTCAGATATGGGGAAAATTTTCTTAAACACAGGAGGGGGAACAAACGGAATACCTGGTCTATCCCACTCCCTAGTTACTATATCCGCAATCCTCTTAGGGACCGGGAACACATCAGTGTAAACAGGAACTTCTAGGTACTTGTCCATTTTACACAATTTCTCTGGAACCACCAAAGGGTCGCAGTCATCCAGAGTAACTAATACCTCCCTGAGCAATAAGCGGAGGTGTTCTAGTTTAAATTTAAAAACCAACGTATCTGAGTCTGTCTGAGGAGCAACCTTTCCCGAATCGGAAATTTCTCCCTCAGACGGCAAATCCCTCGCCCCCATTTCAGAGCGTTGTGAGTGTATATCGGATACGGCTACCAAAGCATCAGAATGCTCAGAATCTGTTCTTAAAACAGAGCTATCACGCTTTGCAGGTAACACGGGCAGTTTAGATAAAAACACTGAGAGGGTATTATCCATAACTGCCGCCAAATCTTGCAAGGTAAAAGAGTTAGACGCACTAGAGGTGCTAGGCGTCGCTTGAGCGGGTGTAACTGGTTGTGACACTTGGGGAGAGGTTAACGGGCTAACCTCATTACCTTCTGTCTGAGAATCATCTTGGGCCCCATTTTTAAGTGCAACAATATGTTCTTTAAAGTGTATAGACATATCAGTACAAGTGGGACACATTCTGAGAGGGGGTTCCACCATGGCTTCTAAACACATTGAACAAGGATTTTCCTTAGTGTCAGACATGTTTAACAGACTAGTAGTAAGACAAACAGGCTTAGAAATCACTTTAATCAAGTAAAAACACACTTTGCAAAAAAAACGTTACTGTGCCTTTAAGAGATAAAAAAAGGCACACAATTTTCCAAAACAGTGAAAAATGCAGCAAACTTTTTGAAATTTTCACAGTATGTACCTAAAGCATTGGTAAGATTGCACAACTAGCAAGAAAAACGATTAACCCATTAATGCCCAAACCGGTTAAAACAACTTCAGCACCTTGCCACAGCTCTGCTGTGGCCCAATCTGCCCTTAGGAACCAGATTTGTGGGGAAAAACCTTCCTATAGGCCCTCGAACTGCAGCAGGACCCTCCATGTGAAACAGCCTGAAGATCTAGTCAATCTAACTGCGCATCTGAGGCGCGAAATTAGGCCCCTCCCACCTTACTCTGGTGCTGTGAGGCCTAAAGAAACACTCCTAAGTGTTATAATAACAGCCATGTGGGTAACAACCCCTGAAAGAAACCCAAAGGAACCTTCAAAGTGTCACAAAAAACTATATTTCTTAGTTAAATCCGTTTGCCATAAAATAGTGTCAACCAGCATAAATTAGCCCTATTATGTAAGCTTGTAATTTCATCGTTAGTCTCTGAATAAAGCTTACCCTTCCCTCATGGGGATCTTATCAGTCCTTTTCTAGCATTATCACAGTCCTGTCTAGAAATAAATGACTGAACATACCTCATTGCTGCCTAACCTGCAAACCGTTCCCCCCAACTGAAGTTTTCTTGTACTCCTCAGTCCTTTGTGGGAACAGCAGTGGATTTTAGTTACAACATGCTAAAATCATCTTCCTCCCTGCAGAAATCTTCATCTCTTTTCTGCTAGAGAGTAAATAGTACAAGCCGGTACCATTTAAAAATAACAAACTTTTGCTTGTACAACAAAAACTACAAATCTAACACCACATTCACTTTACCCTTCCAAGAGGGACCCCGTTGCTTAGAGCCGGCAAAGAGAATGACTGGGGGGTGGAGCTAGAGGGGGAGCTATATGGAAAGCTCTGCTGTGTGCTCTCTTTGCCACTTCCTTTTAGGAAGGAGAATATCACACAAGTAAAGGATGAACCCGTGGACTGGATACACCTTACAAGAGAAATGTTTTTTATCTTTAAGTCAATGGGTTTAAGAGTATAATCTAAAACATGTGTTTTTAGCTTGTCAAATTTCCATTGCTTCAATTACACAGCAGGGACTAATTAACAAGTCTATGCCAATCACTATGTAGTCAGAATTTCACTTGTTTATCTAATTTTAGGCCCAGAATGTTGACTCCATACATTCCAGGATATGATTGACCATCGGTCCTTGTTTGCTACCCCCTGCAGGGCTGTGAGATTCAAAAGCTATGTTAATCAGGAAAAAGTGTCTCCTATCTTGAGAATCCTGTTCATCAGGAAGGGAAACTTCATGTTGTATCCAAGATTTATGAGATACAAAATAAACATGGCCATTTCTTTTTAAGTGACTTTGTGATCCATCCTGTGTAATCACAGAAGTGGGGGAGGATTGAATTTGGTCAGTCAAAGCATTTAATGTTTTATGAATAAATAAATCATTTGGTACTGATTAGCCAAATATATAATAATATATATATGAATCTTTACATATACCTTGACATGGGGAAATGGTTAATATCTTGTTTGCTCTGGCATAACTGCCTGTATTAAATTATATAATTTTCATGCCACCAGCTGTCAGTATTTATGGAAAATGTAATAATTTAAAATAAATCAATACAGATTTTGTGATTGGCTATTTAGAACCAGCATTTTTACCAGTATTTTTCAACTATATAATACATTTCAAAGCAAGTTTTGGTGCATAAACCAGGTTTTGGTGGCCATGTCATCCTCACTCAATTTTTTGTGCAAACTCTGCAGTGTTTTTTGGGAATAGGCCTTCTTTGCTGTAGGGGGATATAACTGGGGAAATGTCTGCCAGTTAGTCTTGCAATGTTTTCACACTGAAGGTTTTGGGGTGTTTCACTATTTTCAAATATAAGGCTTGCAATCACCTCTATTTGGTAATTTAGGTAGGGGAGCTTTTTGCCCGATGCAGAAGTTTTGTACACAATATATGAATTAAAAAGTGCCAATCATATAGACAGCAAGCTTTATATACCAGATTTAGTTTTTGTTGTTGCAGAAAGATAAGGCTTAATCATCTGGTCAGAGAGGTCTACTACACCCATGTAGTCTAAAATAAGGTGACCAGATTTTTAAAATGAAATCCGGGGACATTTTTTTTTTAATGGCAAATGGTAAAAAACTATTTTATTAGCACATTTCCTCAAATTATAAATGCAGTGTATTTGGTATGGGTTTATGGAGTGCTTATATATGTTATTTCTCACATTTTCTCACACACACACACGCACATACACACACAAGTATACATATATACACACACAAGCATACATATATACATACATGCATACATATATACACACATGCATACATATACACACAAGCATACATATATACACACAAGCATACATATATACACACATGCATACATATATACACACATGCATACATATATACACACATGCATACATATATACACACATGCATACATATGTACACACATGCATACACATATACACACATGCATACACATATACACACAAGCATACATATACACACAAGCATACATATATACACACAAGTATACATATATGGGCTTGAGAGGTGCGGATGATACCTCCTGCTTTATATATATATATATATATATATATATATATATATATATATATATATATATATATATATATAAGATGTGTATGTATATGTGTGTATACAGTGGATATAAAAAGTCTACACACTCCTGTTAAAATGTCAGGTTTCTGTGATGTAAAAAAATGAGACAAAGATAAATCATTTCAGAACTTTTTCTACCTTTAATGTGACCTATAAACTGTACAACTCAATTGAAAAACAAACTGAAATCTTTTAGGTAAAGGGAAATAAAAATAAAAAACTAAAATAATATGGTTGCATAAGTGTGAACACCCTTTTATAACTGGGGATGTAGCTGTGTTCAGAATTAAGCAATCACATTCAAAATCATGTTAAATAGGAGTCAGTGCATACCTGTCATCATTTAAAGTACCTCTGATTAACCCCAAATAAAGTTCAGCTGTTCTAGTAGGTCTTTTCTGACATTTTGTTAGTCGCATCCTACAGCAAAAGCCATGGTCCACAGAGAGCTTCTAAAACATCAGAGGGATCTCATTGTTAAAAGGTATCAGTCAGGAGAAGGGTACAAAAGAATTTCCAAGGCATTAGATATACCATGGAACACAGTGAAGACAGTCATAATCAAGTGAAGAAAATATGATGCAACAGTGACATTACAAAGGACTGGATGTCCCTCCAAAATTGATGAAAAGACAAGAATAAAACTGGTCTGGGAGTCTGCCAAGAGGCCTACAGCAACATTAAAGGAGCTGCAGGAATATCTGGCAAGTACTGGCTGTGTGGTACATGTGACAACAATCTCCCGTATTCTTCATATGTCTGGGCTATGGGGTAGAGTGGCAAGACGGAAGCCTATTCTTACAAAAAAAAACACCCATGCCCGGCTAAATTGTGCAAAAACACATCTGAAGTTTCCCAACAGCATGTTGCAAAAGGTGTTCTGGTCTGATTAAACCAAAGTTGAACTTTTTGGTCATAATTCCAAAAAATATGTTTGGCGCAAAAACAACATTGCATATCACCAAAAGAACACCATACCCACAGTGAAGCATGTTGGTGTCAGCATCATGCTTTGGTGCTGTTTTTCTTCAGCTGGAACTGGGGCCTTAGTTAAGCTAGAGGGAATAATGAACAGTTCCAAATACCAGACAATATTGGCACAAAACCTTCAGGCTTCTGCTAGAAAGCTGAACATGAAGAGGAACTTCATCTTTCAGCATGACAACGACCCAAAGCATACATCCAAATCATAAAAGGAAAACCAAATAAAGTTCTGAATCAAGGATATGTCTGTGTCCTCTGGATGAGTTTTTCAGCTTGTTAGCATTCCTCAGTGAGATCCCATAAAAAAGGAAACAGAAAATTGCAACATAGTGTGAATCTGTAACGGCACTTTGAGGAAGTAGTTGTTTTGTAACAAATGACTACTCACATTTGTTGGAGCTTTCGACTAAGCTCAAGGATATGCGCACTCCCACTTTATACTGATGGGAAAACAGTACACTAGGCAAAACTTGGATACAAATTTATTTTAAAATATATAAAAGCGTCACATAAGCCTTGATAACACCACAATGTAAGGGTACAAAAGCAGATATGCTGTAACAAATGCTTCAAATCGCCAAACTTGCAAAGAGGTAAATGGATCAGCAGGGGTGTGACCGCCGAAACCAAAACCTCTTTAGTAGCAAGACAATAGCGCTAAGCCCCCAGGTGTCCTGGCTAGTGTAGAGACGCGATAAAACTCAATATAGAACAGTCCGGGACTCCCTCTTCCCACACCCGCGCACTTACTTACCTTGTCGTCGCCAGTCAGTAGCTGCGCTCTTCCCTCCAGACCTACGTGCTGCCTGACATACGCTGGGACGAAGTGACGTTATCAGGACGATCACTTCCTCCCAGCTCTTGGCTGCAGTACAATAGGAGCCGGGGACATAATATTTCAGGGGACAGTCTCCTCAATGTCCAGGATGTCTGGTCACCCTGTTTAAAATGCAAACTTGTTTTGGCATTGATTTGTCTCCTTTCACCTCTGGAAGTAACTGCCTTGGTTCCCTCATTTTGAATAGTTGTTAGCATATACACGTCTTTTTTGTTACTAAATTTAACTGCTAGGACTTCTTTACTCCGCAGCACCACTGTTTTTCCAGCATTTGGTTTCTTGGAGACAAATTACTGTGGGAAACCTTTACGATTATTTTTTTTAAATTGTTAATAACACTAGAGATTTATACATAATTGACTTTCACATAAGCAGGTTTTACAGGTGAATGAGTTTGAGTTGTTTCTCTTACTTTATGATTACTAACATTATGTTATGGATTAATATGCTTGCCTTAAGAATTATATCCCTATTGCCTATATTTCTATTTATGCGCTATAGATGTTAGGTTCCTCCATTTTGTTCCCAGCATATAATATTCTTGCTCTGAAAATGTATTATTATAACAAATTTTATTTTATTATTAGCGGAGATTTGAAACCTATGTACTTTGTTACCGTTTATTGTATTTTATGCCTTTAACCCTGTTCCTATTGATACAAGATTTATATACAATGTTACTGGTTGCGTGAATATATTATTGCAACATGGTTGGGCTATATAATACACTTTGTTACAGCAATTGAGTCTATACCTTTAAGAATCAGGTCTTCATTACAACTTCCGCTAATTAAGTTGAATACCTTTTTTAAAGAGCAAATGTGTGTGTTTGCAAGTCCCTGACGAAGTGCCTACGGGCAGGAAACGCGTCGGAAAGTTTGTTTCCGGGTTCCTCTTGAGCCTTGATGTACCCTGCATTTCTTTTAATGGATTACTAATAAAAGTTTACTTTTTACTTTCACCCTGTTTGCGGACCCTTGCCTCAACCGAACAGGTAATTCTTATTGCACTACATGCTTCATTGCTTTTTATTGTGGAGCTATTGACAGTGGCTCCTAACCTGTTGGCCCGGCGTCTACACTTGAGATTAGTCCAGCGGTGAACAGGATCGACAAGTCCCCTACGTGATTCAAAAGGTAACATTATTTTTTGCTTTGTTGGTTTACATATTATCACTTAGAAAGCACTGAATTTTGGAACTTTTCATCAGTTACAATGACAAACTTCTTATGTTACCGTTTTTCTACCTTTGTCTTTACACCCAATGTGTTTGGGTGTTTCCCACCGCACTTATAAGTAGACAGTTATCTTATTACTTATGTTGCAATTAATGTGATCTATTATGGGGTTTCTCAATGTTAAATAATACATGGATATCACATTTTTTTCTACATTGCAACATTTTACCTGCTCGATTCAATTAACCGCTTATTCCCTTTGTTTGATTCTACTGAAATCTTAGGCTTACATGCTAAGGGGGTTCAAGGAGATAGCAATGGAGGAGAGGAAACAGTATAAAGAAAGGTTAGTGTAAGTTGTATGCTTTCCTGAACAGTAGAGTCTTTAGGGAGCGCTTGAAGTTTTCACAACTAGGGGAGAGTCCTGTGGAGCCAGGAAGAGAGTTCCATAAGATGAAAGCCAGTTTGGAGAAGTCCTGTAAGTGGGAGTGTGAGGAGGTAACAAGAGAGGAAGAGAGGTGGAGAGTAGGAGGTTGTGAGCAGAGCTAAGGGGACAGGAGGCAGAGTATCTGGAGACAAGGTCTGAGATATAGGGGTGAACATAGCAGTTGAGAGCTTTATATGTCAGAGTGAGAATTTTGTGTTTAATCCTGGAGGCAAGAGGAAGCCAGTAAAGGGATTGGCAGAGAGGTGCAGAAGATGAAGAGCGATAATAATAATAATAATAATAATAATAATAATAATAGAAAAACTGAGTATTCAAAAAAATATTTATAAACATACTGCAATATATACTTATTGCCCAACACCAACATTTACTACGTCTGCATATGAGTTTAAGATTGGGTGATTTCAATGATGGGATCAGATTGGGGGGGGGTGCCTATGACTCTAGTGTCATGTCCCTTTAACAAGTACATTAAAGAGTTATACATCTTTGCAAATATACCTTTAAAAATCTACATTATAATAAAGATAAAGAATCCACCAGAGACCGCACTCGCCGGACTTGTTCAAAGTGAAAAATCACCAGTTTATTGTGATGTTTCGGGGTCTCCCCCTTTATCAAACATATACAGTGTGCCATCATTTACATACCTCTATATATACCCCATACCACATGAAATGAACAGCTCTGCCAAACCAGGAACTCCCCCAGCGTTCCATCAGTGCAACTGCGCATGTGCAATGAATATCTACGGAAGCCCGAGTAGGCCAACTATAAAAAGCAAATGCAAAAATATCCGTAAATCATTACGGTAAGCAAAAAATCCAAATAGACACAGCTGCAACGTCTGCATTATATACAAGCATATATTACATGGCATAAGATCACAAACATAATAAAGATAAATATAAATGCTCTTAAATGTGCTTACTTTGACAATGAACTAAGGTTCTAAGTATTTGAAATCTTTGAAATTTATTAAAATACCTAATCGGGCGCCAGCCAATCACGAAGTAAGAGCGCCCACTTGTTTATAAAATTTACATTAAAGGTAGGACAGGGTCTAAACACCCTCTAGGAGGCGCTATATATAATGCCACAATATCTTAAATGGATATGCAGACTCTCATATATAGATAAAATGATAAAATATATATATACCTGTATATATACTATATATATATATATATATATGTATATATATATATATATATATATATATATAAAATATATCAATACAAATGTGTGACTCTTTTTGCAAGACCAGTGTCTCTTAAAACAAGACCAAACGGCTGGTGTATCACTATAGTCACCCAGTCCCAAGGAATGTCCTTGTAGTATAATGTCGTTCTTGAATGTAGTAGATGTAATGTTATTAATCCATATAGAAAAGACAGCACTCTAACTTTACCGCAAAGGGTCGGCAGCTCTGTAAATAACAAGGAAAGGAAAGAGGCGCCATATGTGTGAATCAATCACCCCCTAGGTATAAGTACAAAGAAGATACAGGGTACTCACATGATGTAAAGGCACCCAATTGTGCCAGTAGAGGCAGGCTGGTTTTCAACAGCAGACCAGCTAGCTGAACCAAGGCAATCACTGGATACACAGGTTTCGTGTTGCCCAGAGAGAAGACTGAGCCCAGGTGTTACTTCACTACTACCAACAATAGCAGCTAGGAGAATAAAGAGGGAGGGTAAACCACACCTTCCCAAGGTAGCGTAGGAGAATGCACACAGCAATGTGAGTTACTGATTAAAAATTGCTTAATATAACAATATAAAAACTACTCATGCTGTAATGTGCATAAAAAAAGCAATCCAACGCGTTTCACGGTTACCACCGTTTCATCAGGCATTGACAATGGTATATGATCAACCCTTAAATAAGGCTACGCTACCTAAACTCAATAGTGTATGACCCCTCCCCCTACAATGTACAAACCAATCAGACCGCCCTTTGTCTAATTGCCAGTAAAGTTGTCACACCTGTTTTCTTGGCACTGTTTTCTGTTTAATAAGAGATATATATATTCTAAAATTTAGATATTCTATATAAAGAAAATAATGACTCTCTAACAACACTTTATTGGTGTCGAGTGTTAGCCGCATATTAAAACTGTCATAGTTGTCGATGTTGGCTGTAATTTTTATATACATACTGCCCAAAATCAATTATTAAAACACAAACAATGTTCGTAAGGGCTTAGACGTACCTGCATGGGATTATTAAGACTGAGATCTTATTCTATAAATAACGTTTTTAATTGCCATTTTAGGAATGGCGTGTAGTTGCGAGTGTTCATTAGATATATTGTATCCACGAAGCTGCATTAATACGTCACTGAATGCCAATGAGCTTTGTTCCTAATTGGACGGTGTGTATGTGTATTCTCACCAATCAAAAGCACTGCTGGCAGTTGCACCTTCCTATGTCACTCATACATTACTAATGCACTCTAAGGTTTCTCACAGAGGAACGCCCTCAAGGGATTTTATATCCTATCAAAATGAGGTTATAATAAAGAGGACAACACCTTCCTACGTAACTCATACTGAGTTACTGATGGGCTCAAATGTTTGTGAGATGTCCTGTTGGTTAAGGACATTCAAGAAGAAAAGAGGACAAATGAATGTGTCCAAGTAAGACGATACATCAACATGACGAGTATATGAGTCTAAACTGATATTGTCATCTGGGTGACTAATAAAATTATACAACACAAACGCCTAGATTACGAGTTTTGTCAGTAATGCTGTGCGGTGCTAACGAGCAGTTTTCCCTCACCGCTCACCTACAGACAACGCTGGTATTATGGGTTTTTACAAACTCAGCGTTAGCCGCAAAAAAGTGAGCGTAGAGCAAAATTTTGCTCCACATCTCACCTCAATACCAGCGCAGCTTACGTTAGCGGTGAGCTGGCAAAACGTGCTTGTGCACGATTTCCCCATAGGAATCAATGGGGGAGAGCCGGATGAAAAAAAACCTAACACCTGCAAAAAAGCAGCGTAAAGCTCCTAACGCAGCCCCATTGATTCCTATGGGGAAATAAAAGTTATGTTTACACCTAACACCCTAACATGAACCCCGAGTCTAAACACCCCTAATCTTACACTTATTAAACCCTAATCTGCCACCCCCGACATCGCCGACACCTGCATTATATTTATTAACCCCTAATCTGCTGCTCCGGACACCGTCGCCCCTACATTATACTTATGAACCCCTAATCTGCCGCCCCCAACATCGCCAACACCTACATTATATTTATTAACCCCTAATCTGCCACCCCCCTAACTTAAATATAATTTAAATAAATCTAAATAAAATAACTATCATTAACTAAATTATTCCTATTTAAAACTAAATACTTACCTATAAAATAAACCCTAAGATAGCTACAATATAACTAATAGTTACATTGTAGCTAGCTTAGGATTTATTTTTATTTTACAGGCAACTTTGTATTTATTTTAACTAGGTAGAATAGTTATTAAATAGTTATTAACTATTTAATAGCTACCTAGTTAAAATAAATTCAAATTTACCTGTAAAATAAATCCTAACCTAAGTTACAATTACACCTAACATTACACTATAATTACATTAATTACCGAAACTAAATACAATTAAATACAATTTAAAAAAATGATCTAAAGTACGAAAAAAAACAAACACTAAATTACAAAAAATAATAAAATAATTACAAGTTTTTAAAACTTGTAATTTAAGGGCTATTTGTAATTTAGTATAGGGTAGGGATTTTTATTATTTTGGGAGGCTTTTTTATTTTATTAGGGGGATTAGATTAGGTGTAATTAGTTTAAAAAACTTGTAATAATTTTATTATTTTCTGTAATTTAGTGTTTGTTTTTTTCGTACTTTAGATAATTTTTTTAAATTGTATTTAATTTAGGTAATTAATGTAATTATAGTGTAGTGTTAGGTGTAATTGTAACTTAGGTTAGGATTTATTTTACAGGTAAATTTGAATTTATTTTAACTAGGTAGCTATTAAATAGTTAATAACTATTTAATAACTATTCTACCTAGTTAAAATAAATACAAAGTTGCCTGTAAAATAAAAATAAACCCTAAGATAGCTACAATGTAATTATTAGTTATATTGTAGCTATCTTAGGGCTTATTTTATAGGTAAGTATTTAGTTTTAAATAGGAATAATTTAGTTAAAGGGACAGTTTACTCAAAAATTTTCTCCCCTTTAATTTGTTCCCAATGATCCACTTTACCTGCTGGAGTGTATTAAATTGTTTACAAGTAGCTCCTTTACCCTTATATTGGCATTTGAAATTGTTAATTTAGCATGTGGTATCCCCACCTATTCTGAAACTTTGTGGCCGCGCGTACCAGCTATAGATAAGCTTTGTAAACACAGCCAGCAGAAGAAATTACACTCCCAGTGGGATATAGCAGAGATAAGGTAATAAAATGTTGATTTTCCATTGTTCTCTCAAAGTACTGGTGATTGTTTTAAGGACAGATATAAGATAAAGAAGAAGGTATATGTGCACAATGTGATACAGTAATGAGATCTGATTATACCTACAAGCTCAACCCATTTTATTAGGTTGTGGCTTCAAAACACAAAATCAGAGCTTTAATATACACAAATAAGCCTTAAAAAGCTAATTTTCATACATTTTTTACTCTGCAGTTGGTAAAAAAAGCAATTGTAAACACATTAAGGGAAAAACTATTTTACATTATACTGTCCCTTTAATGATAGTTATTTTATTTAGATTTATTTAAATTATATTTAAGTTAGGGGGGTGTTAGGGTTAGACTTAGATTTAGGGGTTAATAACTTTAATATAGTTGCAGCGACGTTGGGGGCGGCAGATTAGGGGTTAATAAATGTAGGTAGGTGTCGGTGATGTTAGGGATGGCAGATTAGAGGTTAATAAAATTTAACTAGTGTTTGTGATGCGGGAGTGCAGTGGTTTAGGGGTTAATATATTTTTATAGTGGCGGTGATGTCCGGTTCGGGAGATTAGGGGTTAAAAATATTTGTTTAGAGTTTGCGATGGGGGGGGGCCTCGGTTTAGGGGTTAATAGGTAGTTTATGGGTGTTAGTGTACTTTTTAGCACTTTAGTTAAGAGTTTTATACTATGGCGTTAGCCCATAAAACTCTTAACTACTGACTTTTAAATGCGGTATCAGTCTTGACAGGAGAGGGTGTACCGCTCACTTTTTGTCAGACTCAATTGACGTAAGTGGATTTGCGGTATTTTCGAGTCCGACCAAAAAAGTGAGTGGTACACCTGCACCTTCAAGACTCGTAATACCAGCGGGCGTTAAAAAGCAGCATTGGGACCTCTCAACGCTGCTTTTTAAGGCTGACGCAAGACTCGTAATCTAGGTGAAAGTATTTTACTAAAGGTAAAGTGTAATGTGCAACTATCATGAACCATAATTAATGGTATATAAAACGTGCCGAAAATACCCTATGTGTGCCTGTACACCAAAAACAGATATAAAGTATTATAATATACAACTAAGATGGACAGATGTCACTAAAATAATAAAATACCAAATATATATATTACTAGTGGTAACAGGCTGGATATAATTGACCTAGAATGAGTTCTAATCTAAAGATCTCAACATTACCGAAGCAGGTGACGTATATTTATAAGAAGTTATCTAATGTGCCAAGAAAATAAATAGTAAAGGGAGTGACAACGTTACTATATGACTCTGGTTCACAATAGAGTAACCACCAAACCAACTCAACGAATAGGTAATAATCAAGTGCATGATAACAAACATACGGCTAGATTACGAGTTTTGCGTTATGAGGGGTGCGGTGCTAACTTGCACGTTATTGTCACTGCTCACTTACCTACAGCGCTGGTATTACAGGTTTTTATAAACCCAGCGTTAAAAGACAAGAAGTGAGCGTAGACCAAACTTGTGCTCCATACTGCACTCCAATACCAGCGCTGGTTAAGTCAGCGGTGAGCTGGTTGTACGTGCTCATTCACGATTTCCAGATAGACAGCCGGCTGAAAAAAAAGCCTAACACCTGCAATAAAGCAGCGTAAAGCTCAGTAACGCAGCCACATTGATTCCTATGGGGAAACTAAATTTACAGGGAGTGCAGAATTATTATTGAACAACAACCATGTTCTCAATGAACCCAAAAAACTCATTAATATCAAAGCTGAATAGTTTTGGAAGTAGTTTTTAGTTATAGCTATTTTAGGGGGATATCTGTGTGTGCAGGTGACTATTACTGTGCATAATTATTAGGCAACTTAACAAAAAACAAATATATACCCATTTCAATTATTTATTTTTACCAGTGAAACCAATATAACATCTCAACATTCACAAATATACATTTCTGACATTCAAAAACAAAACAAAAACAAATCAGTGACCAATATAGCCACCTTTCTTGGCAAGGACACTCAAAAGCCTGCCATCCATGGATTCTATCAGTGTTTTGATCTGTTCACCATCAACATTGCGTGCAGCAGCAACCACAGCCTCCCAGACACTGTTCAGAGAGGTGTACTGTTTTCCCTCCTTGTAAATCTCACATTTGATGAGGGACCACAGGTTCTCAATGGGGTTCAGATAAGGTGAACAAGGAGGCCATGTCATTAGATTTTCTTCTTTTATACCCTTTCTTACCAGCCACGCTGTGGAGTACTTGGACGCGTGTGATGGAGCATTGTCCTGCATGAAAATCATGTTTTTCTTGAAGGATGCAGACTTCTTCCTGTACCACTGCTTGAAGAAGGTGTCTTCCAGAAACTGGCAGAAGGACTAGGAGTTGAGCTTGACTCCATCCTCAACCCGAAAAGGCCCCACAAGCTCATCTTTGATGATACCAGCCCAAACCAGTACTCCACCTCCACCTTGCTGGCGTCTGAGTCGGACTGGAGCTCTCTGCCCTTTACCAATCCAGCCACGGGCCCATCCATCTGGCCCATCAAGACTCACTCTCATTTCATCAGTCCATAAAACCTTAGAAAAATCAGTCTTGAGATATTTCTTGGCCCAGTCTTGACGTTTCAGCTTCTGTGTCTTGTTCAGTGGTGGTCGTCTTTCAGCCTTTCTTACCTTGGCCATGTCTCTGAGTATTGCACACCTTGTGCTTTTGGGCACTCCAGTGATGTTGCAGCTCTGAAATATGGCCAAACTGGTGGCAAGTGGCATCTTGGCAGCTGCACGCTTGACTTTCCTCAGTTCATGGGCAGTTATTTTGCACCTTGGTTTTTCCACACGCTTCTTGCGAGCCTGTTGACTATTTTGAATGAAACGCTTGATTGTTCGATGATCACGCTTCAGAAGCTTTGCAATTTTAAGCGTGCTGCATCCCTCTGCAAGTTATCTCACTATTTTTGACTTTTCTGAGCCTGTCAAGTCCTTCTTTTGACCCATTTTGCCAAAGGAAAGGAAGTTGCCTAATAATTATGCACACCTGATATAGGGTGTTGATGTCATTAGACCACACCCCTTCTCATTACAGAGATGCACATCACCTAATATGCTTAATTGGTAGTAGGCTTTCGAGCCTATACAGCTTGGAGTAAGACAACATGCATAACGAGGATGATGTGGTCAAAATACTCATTTGCCTAATAATTCTGCACTCCCTGTATGTTTACACCTAACACCCTAACATGAACCCCGAGTCTAAATACCCCTAATCTTACACTTATTAACCCCTAATCTGCCGCCCCCGACATCGCCAACACCTACATTATACTTATTAACCCCTAATCTGCCGCTCCAGACATTGCCACCACTATAATAAACATATTAACCCCTAAACCGCCGCACTCCCACAACACAAACATTAGTTAAATATTATTAACCCCTAATCTGCCGCCCCTAACATCGCCGCCACCTACCTACATTTATTAACCCCTAATCTGCTGTCCCCAATGTCGCCGCCACTATACTAAAGTTATTAACCCCTAAACCTAAGTCTAACCCTAACACCCACTAACTTAAATATAATTAAAATAAATCTAAAGAAAACCTACTATTAATAATTAAATAATTCCTATTTAAAACTAAATACTTACCTGTAAAATAAACCCTAAGCTAGCTACAATATAACTAATAGTTACATTGTATCTAGCTTAAGGTTTATTTTTATTTTACAGGCAAGTTTGTATTTATTTTAACTAGGTAGAATAGTTACTAAATGGTTATTAACTATTTCGTAACTATCTAGCTAAAATAAATACAAATTTACCTGTAAAATAAACATAACCTGAGTTACACTAACACCTAACATTACACTACAATTAAATAAATTACATAAATAATACAATTATCTAAATTAAATACAAATACCTAAATTACCAAAAAAACAAACACTAAATTACACAAAATAAAAAACAAATTACAAGATATTTAAACTAATTACACCTAATCTAATAACCCTATCAAAATAAAAAGTGCCCCCCCCAAAAAAAAAAAAACCTAGCCTAAACTAGACTACCAATTGCCCTTAAAAGGGCCTTTTGCGGGGCATTGCACCAAAGAAATCAGCTCTTTTACCTGTAAAAAAATACAAACAACCCCCAACAGAAAAACCCACCACTCACACAACCAACCCCCCAAATATAACCCTAACTAAAAAAAACTAAGCTCCCCATTGCCCTCAAAAGGGTATTTGGATGCGCATCGCCCTTAAAAGGGCATTTAGCTCTATTGCTGCCCAAACAATAATCTAAAACTAAAACCCACCCAATAAACCCTTAAAAAAACCTAACACTAACCCCCGAAGATCCACTTACAGTTTTGAAGACCGGACATCCATCGTCAACAAATCCGGGAGAAGTCCTTAACGAAGCGGCAAGAAGTCCTCAACAAAGCCGGGAGAAGTCTTCATCCAAGCCGGGAGAAGTGGTACTCCAGACGGGCAGAAGTCTTCTTCCAGACGGCATCTTCTATCTTCATCCATCTGGCACGGAGCAGGTCCATCTTCAAGAAGTCTGGCACGGAGCATCCTCTTCTTACGACGACTCCTGACGAATGAAGGTTCCTTTAAGTGACGTCATCCAAGATGGCATCCATTAGATTCCGATTGGCTGATAGAATTCTATCAGCCAATCGGAATTAAGGTTGAAAATATCCTATTGGCTGATGCAATCAGCCAATAGGATTGAGCTCACATTCTTGATTGGAACAGCCAATAGAATGCGAGCTCAATCCTATTGGCTGATTGGATCAGCCAATAGGATTGAAGTTCAATCCTATTGGCTGATTGCATCAGTCAATAGGATTTTTTCAACCTTAATTCCGATTGGCTGATAGAATTCTATTGGATGACGTCACTTAAAGGCACCTTCATGTCTTGAAGATGGCCTCGCTCCGCGCCGGATGGATGAAGATAGAAGATGTCATCTGGATGAAGACTTCTGCCCGTCTGGAGGACCACTTCTGCAGGCTTGGATGAAGACTTCTCCCGGCTTCGTTGAGGACTTCTTGACGCTTCGTTGAGGATGGATGCCCGGTCTTCAAAACTGTAAGTGTATCTTCAGGGGTTAGTGTTAGGTTTTTTTTAAGGGTTTATTGGGTGGGTTTTAGTTTTAGATTAGGGTTTGGGCAGTTATATTGTAGCTAGCTTAGGGTTTATTTTATAGGTAAGTATTTAGTTTTAAATAGGAATTATTTAGTTCATGATATTAATTTTTAGATTTATTTTAATTATATTTAAGTTAGGGGGTGTTAGGGTTAGATTTAGGTTTAGGGGTTAATAAATTTAGTATAGTGGTAGTGACGTTGGGGGCGGCAGATTAGGGGTTAATAAATGTAGGAAGGTGGCGGCGATGTTAGGGACAGCAGATTAGGGGTTAATAATATTTAACTAGTGTTTACGATGTGGGAGTGCAGCGGTTTAGGGGTTAATATGTTTATTATAGTGGCGGCGATGTCGGGAGTGGCAGATTAGTGGTTAATAATTGTATTTCAGTTTTTGCGATGCGGGAGGGCCTCGGTTTAGGGGTTAATAGGTAGTTTATGGGTGTTAGTGTACTTTTTAGCACTTTAGTTATGAGTTTTATGCTACAGCTTTGTAGAGTAAAGCTCATAACTAATGACTTTAGAATGCGTTACGAATCTTGCGGGATAGGTTGTACCGCTCACTTTTTGGCCTCCAAAAAAAAGCTTGTAATACCGGCGCTATGGAAGTCCCATTGAAAAAAGACTTTACGAAAATTGCCTAAGTTAATTTGCGGTACGGACAAAAAAAATGTGCGGGACAGCTGTACCTACAAGACTTGTAATAGCAGCGGTATGTCTCTCGTTGTCTAAATCTGGTGAACCTATTTGAGAGCCGGCTAAAAGGGATACTTTCTAAAGGACTTACATTGCAACTTCCTGGTTTGTGTTTTAATAATTGATTTTGGGCAGTATGTATATAAAAATCACAGCCAACATCTACAACTATGACAGTTTTAATATGCAGCCAACACTCGACAGTAATAAAGTGTTGTTAGAGAGACATTATTTTCTTTATATAGAATATTTAAATTTTAGAATATATATATCTCTTTTTAAACAGAGAGCAGCAGTGCCAAGAAAACAGGTGTGACAACTTTACTAGCAATTAGACAAAGGGCGGTCTGATTGGTTTGTACATTGTAGGGGGAGGGGTCATACACTATTGAGTTTAGGTAGCGTAGCCTTATTTAAGGGTTGATCATATACCTGATGAAACGGTGATAGCCGTGAAACGCGTTGTATTGCTTTATTATGCACATTACAGCAGGAGTTGTTTTAATTTTTTTTTTATATTGATATATTAAACCATTTTTAATCATGAACTTACATTGCTGTGTGCATTCTCCTACGCTACCTTGGGAAGGTGTAGTTTACCCTCCCTCTTTATTCTCCTGGCTGCTACTGTTGGTAGTAGTGAAGTAACACCTGGGCTCAGTCTTCTCTCTGGGCAACACCAAACCTGTGTATCCAACGATTGCCTTGGTTCAGCTAGCTGGTCTGCTGTTGAAAACCAGCCTGCCTTCACTGGCACAATTGGGTGCCTTTACATCATGCGAGTACCCTGCATCTTCTTTGTGCTTATACCTAGTGGATGATTGATTCACACATACAGCGTCTCTTTCCTTTCCTTGTTATTTACTAATATTTAGATTAACAGCTCCAGTCAAACATCACATGCACACTATTTTTTTTTTTAAAAGAATCACATGAGCAATTGTTACAAAGACACATTTTTCTACCCAGGTACAACACTGTTATAGGCTGTTTATAATGAGCAAAATAGGAGGGATTTGGCAGCAAAATTATTGTTAATCAGAAACTACCGGTAATTAAAAAAAAAAATGTTAATTGCATATTTTTTTTTTTTTGTAAATAAGATTTTTATTGGGTGACAATTCCAACAGCTTTAACATTCACAAACTTTTAGTCACGTGATAACAATAGAATCGAAAAAGAAAACATGGTATACTTTCAACAACGGAACTTATGATCACATTTTTGCTGCCGAATTGCCCTCCCCTCTTTCCTTGTATCTCACCCCCTCCCCTATTTGATGTCAACCATCTCCCCTGTTCTATTATCCTCTCTATCTCTGCTCCCCCTTTTCTGAGGCCCCTTATACTCCTCTCTCCTCCTTCTCCTAACATTTCTGCATGTATAACATTTTGTGTCTTTCAGGTTGATAAAAAGTCTTGTCTGTTATTATACTTTGCTGTTAGTATTTCTACATTTAATTACCTCCGCCCTTTAATGTTCAGCAGTGGACTCCTTTCCCCCCTGGGACTCGCTTTTTCATTTTGTAGTGTTTACAGTATGTTCCATTCCCCTCTCAGTTGTGCAGCTAATATGTATTCTGAGTTACGGAATGGGTGTAGTATCTGTTTTTGTATCTCTGTTGATTGTTGTAGGATCAACCTCTCCCACTTCTTCATGAAAGCCTTTACCCTATCTTTGACCTCGCTCATGGTATCAAATTGTTCTATTATCATTTGTTGCCGTAGTGCATTTTTGAGCTGACTTAATGTTGGCGGTTTCCTCTTCCTCCACTCCTTGAGAATTAACTTCCTTGCTGTGAGGATCACGTTATGTGTAAGTCTTTTCTGAGTGCCTAGTTTAGCTGTGGTGTCAAGAAATATTATGGCTTTCCCGTCTAGTTTAATCTGTGTGGAGCACATCTTATTTATCCATCTTTCCGTCATGGCCCAAAATTTTGTCAGTCTTGGGCAAGTCACAATTAGGTGTGTATAATCGGGGTCCGGCTGTCTGCATTTGACGCATACATTTTCTGTGTCTTTCTCCCATTTACTGTATATTCTGGGTGTGATGTGTGCCCTATGAATCGTTTTGATGTGCATCTCCCTTATGTCTGCTCCTATAGTGGCTCTCCTGACTTTTTCTATACTCTCTGTAATTTGTTCCTCTGAAATTGGTGTCTGCAGTATGTCTGACCATTTGTCACCCAGGTTTGCCTTGTGTTTTTGGTTTGGCTTTTCTATCAACATTTTATATATTGGGGAAACAGAGTGACCCCCTTGTGATGTTCGAGCAATCAGTTTTGAAATTGGATCATTATGATCTGTGAAATCTATGTGTTTCTGTAACTGTGTAACGTAGTGTTTGACTTGCAGGTATGCAAAATGATGTTGTCTAGGTAGTGTGTATTCTTTTTGTAGGTCTTGGAATGTATGGATCAGCCCTGTGGACTCCGATACCAACTGTTTAACCGCGTGTAAGCCTGTGTCTTTCCATTGTTGGAATGGCTTTGTCGTCAGACCTGCTGGGAAGTCAGGGTTTCCCCCTATGGGTATGAATTTTGTGTGTGTATGTGATACCCCCATCCACTTGCATATTTTCGTCCAGGCCCTTACTGATTCCCCAAAAATTGGGAAATCCTTGGACCATGTGCGTAATTTGTGATGTTCCATGTGCGGTAGCATGGCTAATGCCCATGGCTGCACCATACTACTTTCTATTTCTTTGTGTGTGAAATGGTTCGTGTTACTTAGCCAGTCCAAGACGTATTTGCTAGTTGTGGCCCAATTGTATAGTTCCAGGTTCGGTAGGCCAAGGCCCCCTGCGTGAACCGAACACATGATCTTCTCCAGGCTGAGCCTGTGTTTTTTCCCCGACCATATGAACTTCGCCCATTGTGTGTTTAAGTGTTTCAGATCTTTCTTATGTAATAGCATGGGGAGCATTTGGAAGGGATACATAAGTCTAGGAAACAGGATCATTTTTATCAGACTAATTCTGCCCGTCGTTGATATCGGCAATGCCTTCCAGTTTTCTAAATCCTCTATAATTTTGTCAATTATCGGTTTATAGTTAAGTGCATACCATTTGGCTGGGTCCTTTGATAAGCTAATCCCCAGGTATTTAATAGTGTCCTCTAGTGTTTTAAAGTTAAATCCTAGATCTGCTCTATAACTAGGTGGAGATAGCCACAAGATCTCGCTTTTATCTTTGTTTATTTGGTACCCTGAGATTTTGCTGAAGTCTTCAATAATTGACATTAGTCGTGGTGTGTCCCTCTCTGGGTCTGATATGAATACTATCATGTCATCTGCATACAGGGATAGGTGCAGTGTCTCCTTCCCCACCCTTATTCCTTGTGTGTCCGTCCTAATTCTGTATGCTAGCGGCTCCATGGCCAAGTCAAAAAGGAGGGGTGATAGTGGGCAACCCTGCCTCGTCCCCCTTCCCAGTCCGAATCTTGGAGAGAGTGTGCCATTAATGATTACTGCTGCTTGAGCTGATCTATAAATGCTGGCGACCGACCCGAAGAAGGAGCCCCTAATTCCATATCTGGTCAACGTGTGGAATAGGTGTTCCCACAACACCTTGTCAAAAGCCTTCTCCGCATCGATCGCCAGCATGCATGCTTTTTGTGATATGTAGTCTGTTTTTCCGTCCTTTCTGGTGTTCCAGTAATGTTGTAAGACTAATTGTACTTTCCTGATGTTGAGGACTGATGATCTGCCCTTGATAAACCCTGTTTGGTCGCTGTGGGTCAAAGATGGTAATATGATAGCTAACCTGTTGGCCAAAATTTTTGTGAAAATTTTGTAGTCACTATTTAATAGTGATATGGGTCTGTATGATTCCCTAGCAGTGGGGTCTCTGCCTGGTTTTGGAAGGACACAAATGTGTGCTTCTGTAAATCTGTCGCTTAACTCTTCTCCTCCTGTTATCTTGTCAAATAGCGTGACTAGTGGCGCCAATATTTCCTCTTTCATCAGTTTGTAGAATTCATTGGGTAAGCCGTCAGGTCCTGCTGTCTTATTTAGTGGTAGTTGTCCTATTGTCTTGTGTATTTCCTGTATTGTGATTGGTGCGTTTAATAGTTGAAGGTTCTCCTCCGTGATTTGGGGTAGTTTAATGGTTTCCCAGAACTGATCTCTGTGTCTCCCGTCTACTGAATGTGGTGTATATAGGTCTGAGTAGTAGTCACTGAATGCCTGCTGCTTTTCCTTTTCCGTTATTAAAGTTTTGCCCTGGACTCTCAATGTCTGTATTACATTGGGTTTTCTCACTAACCTTGTAATGTTGGCTAGGGTGCTGCTTATCTTATTGCCATATCTGTAGAAACGTGCCCTGGCTCTGGTTATGGTGCTTTTAGCATTTTGCAACAAAAATGTGTCCCTTTGTAATTTAACTTCGGTATACTTTTGTCTGTTTTCTGTGTTCGGGGCTCTAAGATATTTATTGTATGCGTTCGTGACTTGTCTTAGTAGTATGTCTTCCCTTTGTTTGTATTTCTTATTAGCTCCTGATGCATATGACATTATGACTCCTCTTAAAACCGCCTTAGCTGTGTCCCAGAATAGGGCCGGTGTTGTCATATGTGCTTTATTAGCTTCTGCATAATGCAGCCATTCTCCTTTAAGGTGGTTTAACAGGTTAGCGTCCCTGTACAGATAGTATGGGAATTTCCAACCCTCTCTTTTGGGTCGCCTGGGCCCTATCGTCATGGTCATGGAAATTGGTGCGTGGTCTGAGAGTGTGACTGTATCAATTTTGGTGTCCATAATCTGTGTGCTCAAAGTAGGTGATGTGAGGAAGAAGTCTATCCTGGATAGTGTCTGTTTAGATGGGGATATACACGTATAGTCTCTGCTGTCTGGGTATCTTGCCCTCCAAATGTCTGTCACTTTTAATGCCCTTTTAAATTTGTTCAGTATCCTTGTGTCTCTCTTGCTGTAATTGGCTGGCTGTTTTTTGTTCCCTGGAATGTCTGGGTTGGGAAATCTGTCTGCTGGCACCTGTGGTGCGATGTTGAAGTCACCTACCACTATTAGTTGTGTCTCTGTATGGGTCAGTAATTTTCTTTGTAATGTTTGCCAAAACTCAGCCTTCCTGTGCAAGGGGCCATACAGTCCACATAGAGTGAGTGTCGTTTGTTCTACTTCTATCTTTAGAATGATGTATCTACCCTCATTGTCTATTTCCTTGTGTGTTATTTTGTATGGTAATTGTTTCCTGAATAGGATGGCTACTCCTCTTGCTCGTTTAGCTTCGTATGGTGTGAATGTGACCTCCCCCACCCATTCCTGTTGGAGTTTCCTGTGTTCTCCTTGGGATAAATGTGTCTCTTCCAACACTGCAATGTCTGCTCTTTGTTTTTTAAGGTATTTAAGAATAGCTTTTCTCTTAACAGGTGACGTGACCCCACCCACATTCCATGCTACTATCTTGATCTGGTTTAGTGCCATTGTGTTATGAATGAAATGTGTCTTTTATGTATGTTTGTATGATATTTGTGTTCGTCTAGTAAGCGCTTACCCTTGTGGTGTACACCAGAAGTGTATAGATGTATTTATGACCTACTTATTTCTTTTTCTGTGAATTGTAGCTGAGTCCCAGGGGAGTCCGTGAGCTGAGTCCAACCTGCTTGTCAAAGATAAAAGAAAAACAGTGTAAGCAATAACTTGTCTTGGTTACCTTAGTTTCCAACTCCTAGCCTTTATATGCCTTGCAGAAAACGATATGTCTATTAAATAACAATTAAATAACAAGCCCCCCCCCCCCCAATAACTTGAACTGTGATACTTATTTTAACTGTTCATAGTTATGTCCTTTTGTAGTCCTTAGGTGAAGACCTTTGGTCTTTCTTCTCCTTTTGCTCTTATTATTTCTACCAGACCTATAGCAGGTCTTGCCTTGCTTGTATGGAACTTTTCCCATGGGGTTGTTGATACTTTGTTATTTTTACTGTTCTGCCGGTGGATCATGTTCTTCTTCTTCCTGTTGGTTTCCGCCTCCTGCCCCATGTCTTAGATACTTCTGTATTTGGCTCGTTGAGTCAAAGAGTTGTGGGCCCTGAGGGGTTTGAATCCTGAGCTTTGCTGGGTATAGTAATGCCACTGGGATTCCTTTTTCTATGAATTGTCGACAGTATGGGGAAAATTCTCTCCTCTTCCTGGTCACATCCGCTGAATAGTCTTGAAAGACGTGTAGTTTTTTGCCCTCGTATTGGATTGGTCCAACTTGTCTGTATGCTCTCAACAGTTGCACTTTGTCTTTAAAGTTTAAATATTTTATCATTACTTGCCGAGGTGGTGCATCTTTATTGTCCATTTCTCTCATCCTGCCTACTCTGTGTGCCCTTTCCACTACACACGGAATGTTGGCTTCTGGAATTTGTAGTGTTTGTGGTAAGATAACCTCTGCAAAATGTATCAGTTCGGTGCCTGGAACTGACTCTGGCAACCCCACAACCCTCAAGTTGTTCCTCCTCGACCTGTTTTCCAGGTCATCCACTTTTGCTAGCAGTATAGAATTTTGTCTCTGAAGTTGTGTGACGTTTGTGGTGGTATCACGTTGTCTGATCTCTGTGTCTGAGATTCTTTGTTCAACTTGTGTCAATCTTGTTGAGAAGTGTTTGAATTCAGACGAAAGTGAATCCATCCCATTTTGGAGCTGTTCAATCTTTGGGAGGAACAACGCTGACAACTGTGAGACTATGGGGTGAGTATCATGTAGTTGAGAGTCAAATGTTGTGTCTTCATTATTGGATTCTGCATGTATTTCTGCCAAGTGTCTTGTTTTGCGCTCTGCAGTTTTGTTCCTGGCTGTCATGGTTTCTGTTCTTTTTTTGAAGCTATGATAATATTTTTGCATACAGGTGTCTGGCAATTGAGCTTCTTGTTAAAACAGGAATCGGGTTGGTGAGAGTTCTAAGGGATAAATGTATACCCCTTTGTGCGGCTGCACCCCTTGTGTAATTGGCTTTGTAGGAGTATCTGTAGTCCTGGTAGATTGTGTTAGTCTCTCAGTAAGGTCTTGGTCTTCACCATTATAGGAATGTCTCTGTGTTTGTTCAGGCGATGGTGTATTGGGGCATTGGGGGGGGTTCAGGCCATAGGGTCTTACTCCTCACATAGTGTCATCACTACTGATTATGAAACGGTTACCTCCTTTCCAATAATTAATTTTCCTTTCCCCAGGCCCAATTCTCTTGCTGTGCTGCGCCCCCCTTCGTATCCCTGTTGCTGTGTGTGGTGCGGGAGTCGTTTTGGGGTTAATCACCTCTCTGCTCAGCTCTCAAACTTGTATGTCCTTTCTCTCCACCTGGTATCTGTGTAGGGGCCTGTAATTTCCGTGTGCTGCGTAGTCTTTGCGTTATTACCCCTTCAGGTGATTTTTATTTCTATGTATTTTGTCCCTTTGTTTCTGATGCAGATATATGTGTGGGTTTTTAGTGATTTTTATTTTGCAGGGTGTAGCGTGATGCTCTTAAGTTACAGTTCCGCTTACTCTGCAATAGTGTGTAGCCCTTGCCACGTGGGCCTTTCGGCTTTGCGTCAAATAGTCTCTTTATTACTCACTGTCGTTGTGGATACCGGGCGATTTCCTCTGCTATCTCTTGTGCCGTTTTGCACTCCTCCGGTATGGTTGCTTTTATGCCTCTGTACCTGATGCGGGCAAGATGGTTGCTGCGCTTTCGCGCCACTGCTGTACTGTCTGTCCGGGTGCCGGGGCGGTGTATTTCCCCCGCACGCTTCTCTGGCCAACACTGACCTGTCCAAGGTGTTAGGGACTAAGGGTCATGTAAGGCTTGTGCGTTGGAGCTAGTTGAGTGGTTTTTTTATAGTTTATTACTATCGCTTGTCCGGAGCTCTCTGTCCTTGCTTCCACTCTGCAGCTCCGCCTCCCGGAAGTCGCCGTTAATTGCATATTTTAACAATATGATACAATGTTTTTCAATTCATAATTTGTTTGGGGAGGTTCCTATCCCTTTGTTACTTTGCTACACTGTCTAGCATTGCTACAGCATTGTTGCAAAATCTGCTGCTGTAGAACCCTAGACACATGCACAGTCCTCAGCTCTTATAAACCTACCTAGATTTAAGTTTCAGCCAAAGACATCAAGAGAAAAAAGCAAATCTATACTATAATTGTGTTTGTAAGGGTCCGTCGGCAGTTGCGCACGCATCCTCAAAGGAATGTTAGATGCGCGTGCAGCTGCCTCACGGCGACAGACAGCCTCAGGAGCTCCAACTCTCAGCTGTAACATAACAGCTGAGAGCTGGAGCTTCAGGCATCTGCCGCATATGGAGCTGGAGCGCGATCGGTGCTCCACCTCCATATGAGGCTAGATGCCTGATCGTTACAGACAGTGACACTGTGTGTGTCACCATCTGTAACGAACTTCTGCTGGTGCCGGTGGGAGGTGTAAGCGGCTCAGCAGGGAAGGGGAGGAAGTGGGAGTGCCCCAATAAAAAAAAAAAAAGAACAGGGGGAGAGAGCAAAAGAGAGAGAGCAAATGAGAGGGGGGGGGGGAGAGAGAGCAAAAGAGAGGGGGGAAGAGAGAGAGCAAAAGAGAGGGGGGGAAGAGAGAGAGCAAAAGAGAGGGGGGGGAAGAGAGAGAGCAAAAGAGAGGGGGGGAAGAGAGAGAGCAAAAGAGAGGGGGGGGGGAGAGAGCAAAAGAGAGGGGGGGGGGGGAGAGAGAGCAAAAGAGAGGGGGGGAAGAGAGAGAGCAAAAGAGAGGGGGGGAAGAGAGAGAGCAAAAGAGAGGGGGGGAAGAGAGAGAGCAAAAGAGAGGGGGGAGAGAGCAAAAGAGAGGGGGGGGGGAGAGAGAGAGCAAAAGAGAGGGGGGAGAGAGCAAAAGAGAGGGGGGGGGAGAGAGAGAGCAAAAGAGAGGGGGGGAGAGCAAAAGAGAGGGGGGGAAGAGAGAGAGAGCAAAAGAGAGGGGGGGAGAGAGAGAGCAAAAGAGAGGGGGGGGAGAGAGAGAGCAAAAGAGAGGGGGGGGAGAGAGAGAGCAAAAGAGAGGGGGGGAGAGAGAAAGCAAAAGAGAGGGGGGGAGAGAGAGCAAAAGAGAGGGGGGGAGAGAGAGAGCAAAAGAGAGGGAGGGAAGAGAGAGAGCAAAAGAGAGGGGGGGAAGAGAGAGAGAGCAAAAGAGAGGGGGGGGAAGAGAGAGAGCAAAAGAGAGGGGGGGGAAGAGAGAGAGCAAAAGAGAGGGGGGGGAGAGAGAGAGCAAAAGAGAGGGGGGGAAGAGAGAGAGCAAAAGAGAGGGGGGGAAGAGAGAGAGAGCAAAAGAGAGGGGGGGGAAGAGAGAGAGCAAAAGAGAGGGGGGAAGAGAGAGAGCAAAAGAGAGGGGGGGGGGGAGAGAGAGAGAGCAAAAGAGAGGGGGGGAGAGAGAGAGCAAAAGAGAGGGGGGGGAGAGAGAGAGAGAGCAAAAGAGAGGGGGGGAAGAGAGAGAGAGCAAAAGAGAGGGGGGGAAGAGAGAGAGCAAAAGAGAGGGGGGGGAAGAGAGAGATAGCAAAAGAGAGGGGGGAAGAGAGAGAGAGCAAAAGAGAGGGGGGAAGAGAGAGAGCAAAAGAGAGGGGGGAAGAGAGAGAGAGAGAGAGCAAAAGAGAGGGGGGAAGAGAGAGAGAGAGAGCAAAAGAGAGGGGGGAAGAGAGAGAGAGAGCAAAAGAGAGGGGGGAAGAGAGAGAGAGAGAGCAAAAGAGAGGGGGGAAGAGAGAGAGAGAGCAAAAGAGAGGGGGGAAGAGAGAGAGAGCAAAAGAGAGGGGGGAAGAGAGAGAGAGCAAAAGAGAGGGGGGGAAGAGAGAGAGAGCAAAAGAGAGGGGGGGAAGAGAGAGAGAGAGCAAAAGAGAGGGGGGAAGAGAGAGAGAGCAAAAGAGAGGGGGAAGAGAGAGAGAGCAAAAGAGAGGGGGGGAGAGAGAGCAAAAGAGAGGGGGGGAGAGAGAGCAAAAGAGAGGGGGGAAGAGACAGAGCAAAAGAGAGGGGGGAAGAGAGAGAGCAAAAGAGAGGGGGGGGGGGAAGAGAGAGAGCAAAAGAGAGGGGGGAAGAGAGAGAGCAAAAGAGAGGGGGGGAAGAGAGAGAGCGCAAAAGAGAGGGGGGGAAGAGAGAGAGCGCAAAAGAGAGGGGGGGAAGAGAGAGAGCAAAAGAGAGGGGGAAGAGAGAGAGAGAGCAAAAGAGAGGGGGGAAGAGAGAGAGAGCAAAAGAGAGGGGGGAAGAGAGAGAGAGCAAAAGAGAGGGGGGAAGAGAGAGAGCAAAAGAGAGGGGGGGGAGAGAGCAAAAGAGAGGGGGGGGCGGAGAGAGCAAAAGAGGGGGGAGAGAGAGAGCAAAAGAGAGGGGGGAGAGAGAGAGCAAAAGAGAGGGGGGAGAGAGAGCAAAAGAGAGGGGGGGAGAGAGAGCAAAAGAGAGGGGGAAAGAGAGCAAAAGAGAGGGGGGGGAGAGAGCAAAAGAGAGGGGGGGGAGAGAGAGCAAAAAGGGGGGGGGAGAGAGCAAAAGAGAGGGGGGGAGAGAGAGCAAAAGAGAGGGGGGGAGAGAGAGCAAAAGAGAGGGGGGGAGAGAGAGCAAAAGAGAGGGGGGGAGAGAGAGCAAAAGAGAGGGGGGGAGAGAGAGCAAAAGAGAGGGGGGGGAGAGAGAGCAAAAGAGAGGGGGGAGAGAGAGCAAAAGAGAGAGGGGGAGAGAGCAAAAGAGAGAGGGGGAGAGAGCAAAAGAGAGAGGGGGAGAGAGCAAAAGAGAGAGGGGGGAGAGAGCAAAAGAGAGGGGGGGAGAGAGCAAAAGAGAGGGGGGGAGAGAGCAAAAGAGAGGGGGGGAGAGAGCAAAAGAGAGGGGGGAGAGAGCAAAAGAGAGGGGGGGGGAGAGAGCAAAAGAGAGGGGGGGAGAGAGAGCAAAAGAGAGGGGGGGAGAGAGCGCAAAAGAGAGGGGGGGAGAGAGAGCAAAAGAGAGGGGGGAGAGAGCAAAAGAGAGGGGGGAGAGAGAACAAAAGAGAGGGGGGGGAGAGAGAGCAAAAGAGAGGGAGGGAGAGAGAGCAAAATAGAGGGGGGGGGAGAGAGCAAAAGAGAGGGGGGGAGAGAGAGCAAAAGAGAGGGGGGGGAGAGAGAGCAAAGGAGGGGGGGGAGAGAGAGCAAAAGAGAGGGGGGGAGAGAGAGCAAAAGAGAGGGGGGGGAGAGAGAGCAAAAGAGAGGGGGGGAGAGAGAGCAAAAGAGAGGGGGGAGAGAGAGCAAAAGAGAGGGGGGGAGAGAGAGCAAAAGAGAGGGGGGGAGAGAGCAAAAGAGAGGGGGGGGAGAGAGAGCAAAAGAGAGGGGGGGAGAGAGAGCAAAAGAGAGGGGGGAGAGAGAGCAAAAGAGAGGGGGGGAGAGAGAGCAAAAGAGAGGGGGGAGAGAGAGCAAAAGAGAGGGGGGGAGAGAGAGAGCAAAAGAGAGGGGGGGAGAGAGAGAGCAAAAGAGAGTGGGGAGCCCCAAGGCAAAACATGCAGTGATCTGAGATGTCATCGCAGAAAATGCAGCATGTCTGCAGAAAGAACAGGGTACATGCAGGAATTGTTAGCGATATAACTTTTCAGCGCTGCTCCACATTAGGCTGTTCTCTGGCTGCACTGTCTGTGTAAGTTTTCCCTATCACAGTTCATCCAGAGCAAAGTGCTGTTTTAAGCGAACAGTGAAATATGCAGTAGCACTGCAAAGCAGTAGTGCATTGATTGACTGGCTCTAAGAGATTGTTTCAAGCCCATCCCCTAGCCTTTAAAGTGTCTGCAAAGCTGTTTTTCCTGAATGTAAGACGTTTGTATGAGCAATGCACCTTTTTTTATTACTACTACTAGGTTAGACTATGGGGCCTATCTATTAAGCTCTGATAGATAGTCTTCAGACTCGCCAGAAACACAAGTTATGGAGCAGCGGTCACAAAGACCGCTGATCCATAACCCTGTCCGCCTGCTCTGAGTACGATCGGATTGATTGATACCCCCTGCTGGCGGTCCATTGGCAGCAAGTCTGCAGGGGGCGGCGTTGCACCAGCAGCTCTTGTGAGCAGCTGGTGTAATGCTGAATACGGAGAGCGTATTGCTCTCTGCAATACATTTGTTAAATTGGCCTCTATGTCTGCAGCTAATCTGCAATGCAATTTTCAACTACTGCACTATATTATAAAACTTTAAATATTGCTTTATTCTATATTTAACAAACACGTTGGTGCTTTAGTGTAACTGCCTAATTTAAAATTGAATTTGATTTAAAAATGTTCGGCAGAAAAATTTTCACTAAGAAAAATCTCATTGCAGAAAGTGAAAAAAAGTTCTGCCTTTTGGGGGGGGGGGGGGAGCAAAAGAAAGGGGTGAGAGGGCAAAAGAAAGGGGTGAGAGAGCAAAAGAAAGAGGGGAGAGAGTGCAAAAGGGTTGGTGAAAGAATCCACCTGGATGACAGGGTGGTAAAAGAATCCACATGGATGCAGCGTAATACAAGCAAATTGGGAAGTTTTTAAAATTACAAGCTCTATCTAAACTATGAAAGTTTAATTTTTACTTTACAGTCCCTTAAAGGGAGATGAAACTCAAGATTGTTCCTTCATGATTCAGACAGACAATGTAATTTTAAACAATTTTCTAATATACTTCTAATATTACATTTTCTTTGTATCGGTTGAAAAACAGGGACATAAGCCCACTCTCTCATCCATTCCCGCCTTGACTATTGCAACTCCATCCTCTCTGGTCTCCCTAGCTGCCGTCTAGCTCCTTTAAAATCCATAATGAATACCTCTGCCAGGCTCGTTTTTTTCTTACACATCGCTCTTCAACTAATGCGCCTCTCTGCCAATCCCTTCACTGGCTTTCTCTTGCCTCCAGAATTAAACACAAAATTCTAACCTAACCTTTGCTAACCCCATTTCCTCTCCTCTGTTATGCCCTTGAACCCCCTTAGCATGTAAGCATATGATCCAAGCGGTTTGTGGATCACCTTCATGAAAGCTGACTACAACAGTGCAAGTCTTTTGCAGCTCTACAAATAACTGATATGATAATACAGGTGGCCCTCGTTTTACAACGGTTCAATTTACACCGTTTCAGAATAACAACCTTTTTTTCCAGTCATGTGACTGCTATTGAAAAGCATTGAGAAGCAGTGCATTTATTAAAATAGCCAGTAGGTGGAGCTGTCCGCTTGTGTTGCAGCAAAGCCAAGGAAGCTGAAATTAATCAGTTTAACCAGACCGGCGCTATCGAGAAGATTTCAAAGGAACAAGATCTTCCTGTCTATAACTCAGTCCAGATTGGAATGCATAGAAAGAACTGTTTGCAGAAAAATGTAAGTGAAGTCTGTGTTGTGTGATTATTTTATTAGGTTTATAATGCTGTTTAGCAAATGTGTTTGTTCATTTAACTTAGTTTAATTATATATTCTGTGTTATGTGATTATTTTATTAGGTTTATAATGCTGTCTAGCATGTAAAGTCTTCATTTCAAAGCTTTTAAAATAATGTATTATGTGTTACTTATGACAATTTTGAGAGGGGCCTGGAACCCATCTCCCTCACTTCCCATTGACTTACATTATAAACTGGGTTTCGATTTACAACCATTCCTCCTGGAACCTAACCCCGGCGTAAACTGAGTGCTACCTGTATTAGAAATAAATTGGAAACTTTTTTTTTTTTCCAACAAGCTTTATTGAGAAAATTAAAGGTTTTACAATTGCCATGGAAAACATCCGGCATAGCATGGTTACATCAATCATAAAAATAACAAAATCAACTGATATTTAAAGTCCTGTGATGCATGATAAAACTGACCTCATGGATGCATCTCAATGGAACCAAATAGCTTGTGAAAGAAAATTTTTTTTTTTTTTTTTTTTTCAAACCGTGTGGATACAAAAAAACACTGAACAAATAAATGAATAGTCTATGCTATGCAACATAATTCTAGGGATATGAAGTCTTGCAAATACATATACGCTCAGATAGATAATTGTCAACAGGGTGAAGAATGTGTGGTAGGATCCAAGTTCCCAAGCACCCGAGAGAGGTGTTCCCTATATGATATCAAAAGTGATTATAATTAAATTAAGCAAGTGCTGGTGTCTCGCTTTTGGTCTTAGCTGGTCGGGGGAGTGATCTGGTGGGTGTGTGTGTGAAGGTATGTTTCCCAGAATAGCAACAAGGCACAATAAAAGTCCATCCTGCTCGTGTTTTGGTAGTGGAATTTTTCTAGGGACAAGAGAAGCGTAACATTTTGTGACCAAGCTTTCTGAGTTGGTACACTGCACTGTTTCCATAGTCTGGGGATTAGCTGTTTTGCTCCGCTTAACATAATATATAGTAAGACTTGTCTGTATTTACATTTGATCTTGGGTGGTTTATTAAATAGAAACGTTAAGGGATTGAAAGGGATGTCTACTGAGAGAGCCTTTTGGATTTCTCTATGGATGTCTCGCCAGAAGGGCTGGATTAAGGGGCAATCCCACCAAATATGCAGGAGTGTCCCATTTAGTTTGCAATCTCTCCAACATAGTGGGTCTGAGTGGGGATAAATCTTAGCAAGCCTACTAGGGTAGAGATACCATCTTTCCAAGAGTTTTAAATTTGTTTCTGAGATTCTCATTGAAGAGGGTGCCTTTCCCATTTGCTGAAATATAGTTCCCCATGTTTCAGGGGACACCTGGAACCCCAGTTCGGTTTCCCATGCTTTAGTATACTGAGGTAAATTTTTAGAGTGTAGGGCAGTTAGGATTTTGTAAATTTTAGAGAGGGTGCCCCTAACTGATTGTGTGGAGTGACATAGTGTCTCAAAAGGATTTAGGCTTCTTATCATGTTAGATTTGTCTTTGTGGCCGGAGAAAAAGTGGGATAGTTGCAGGTACTCGAACCATCTATCAAAGAGGGTTATATGCTTATCTCTTAAGGCTGCTTTGTGTATGACCGTTCCCTTGTCTAGTACTAGGTGACATGGTAATCCCGCTGATAAAGTGTAGGGATCGTCCGTCCATTTCTGCGAAAGTGGAGGAAAGTCGTTGTTATGTAGTAAGGGGGATAGTGGAGAGGGGATAGTGGATATGACTCTGTGGGGGTGCGTGAGATGGTCCCAGGTAGAAAGTGTGTCCGATACTAGCGAGGGGGTAGAAGCTGGTAAGATCCTGTGTTGTCTATACATCCAACACATGGAGCCCAAACTTTTTGACTTAACTAGGTCATGCTCAAGCTTTACCCATTCTTTGTCTGGGTTATTCTTGCACCAGTCGACCACTCTGGTTAACTGTGTTGCTTGCAGATACAACGAAAGGCTGGGTACACCCAATCCCCCATCATCCCTATTTCTATACATAGTGTTTTTGGCTATCCTGGGATGTCTATGCGCCCAGATAAAGTTATTTATAGTGGATTGCGCGGAATGAATGAACTGTGAGGGTGGTTGTATGGGTAGTGTCTGAAACAAATATAAGAAACGGGGCAGAATGCTCATTTTTAAGGCTTGTATCCTCCCTAGCCATGAGAGGTATTTGTTTCGCCAAGCTCCCATGTCCAATTTTATAGAATCTAAAAGATGCTGGTGATTTAAGCGGAATAGGGATTCTTTAGAGTTTGTTAGGTTTATTCCCAGGTACTTTATGGAGGTGTGCTTAGATCGAAACTGGTATCGGGTGGTAATCTGTTGGGAAGTCTGTTCAGTTATACCTACACCTAGGAATTCCGATTTCTGCATATTGATTTTAAAGTTGGAGAGGCTACTGTAGGTGTCTAGGACTGGCATTAGGGCCGCGAGGGACTGTAAGGGGGAGGTCAGTGAAAAAAGGATGTCGTCCGCGTAAAGTGTGGATTTATATTGAGTATCTGCTATGTGTATTCCATGGACCCCTTCCTCCCTCCTGACACCGGAGGCCAAAACCTCCATAGCCAAAACAAACAATATGGGGGATAAAGGGCAGCCCTGCCTCGTTCCGTTTAGTATTGGGAATGCTTTTGACAGTGTGTCGTTCAATTTGAGTCGGGCTTTCGGTAATCGGTATAAGGCAAAACATTTTTCAATAAGTTTTTCACCCAGGCCAAATCGGTGCAATGTGGATCTAAGAAATACCCAGTCCAGCCTGTCGAAGGCCTTTTCAGCGTCGACGGCCAGAAAGATCGTAGGGATCTTTTGCGCCTGGGTATATTCAATTAAATCAAAAAATTTTGTGGTATTATCTTGTGCTTCCCTGCGTGGGACAAAGCCTACTTGATTTAAATGGATTAGTTGTGGGAGGATTTTATTTAGTCTGGAGGCTATAAGTTTTGCATAAAGCTTAATGTCCACATTCAGAAACGAGATAGGGCGAAAATTAGAAGGGCTATCTGTGGGTTTGCCGGGTTTTGGGATCACTGAAATGTGTGCCTCCAGCATGGGAGGGAGGAAGGGGTGTTCCTGGTCCACAGAGTTAAATAAAGTACATAAATGCGGTAATAGGGTAGTTGCAAACTTTTTGTAATAGGCGACTATAAACCCATCAGGGCCTAGGCTTTTTCCCGAGGGCATGTGTTTAAGGGTAGTCAAAAGTTCAATAATTGTAAAGGGCTCTTCCAGCTCAGACGCTTGTGCATCAGAGAGTCGTGGTAGAGGGGTATTTGAAAGGTATTCGTCTATAGCACCTCTGGTGTCTATGGGGCAATCGTGTTTTGAAATGTCGTAGAGTTTAGAATAGTATTCCTCAAATTGAGAGAGGATTTCAGGGGTGGTATTGAGTGCCTGATTTGTGGGAGTTTTAATCTGATGTATGTAGGTATTGAGCTTTTTAAGCTTTAGGGAGTGTGCAAGTAGTTTTCCAGCCCTATTGCTCTCAAAATGAAATTTCTGTTTGGTTTTTAGGGCCAATGCGTTGGCTTCATTAATTTGTTGGTCATGGACTGCTTTCCTCGCCTTCATTAAATCATCTAGTATCTGGGGGGAAGAGGGATTTTGTTTGTGCTCAAATTCAAGTTTAGCTAATAGATCTGTGGATGTTTTGTATAACTGACGGGCTTTCTGTCTAATGTGTGCCTGGTGTTTTATGAGCTCCCCTCTAATGAAGCACTTATGGGCTTCCCACACAACGAAAGGGTCTGTCTCGGGTAAGGAATTAAATCGGAAGTACTCTTGTAGGAGCTTCTCTAATTTTGCAGTAAAATCAGGGGAGTGTAATAATTTCTCATCCAGCTTCCACTGAAAAGAACTATTTGGTGCCGAGGGCCAGCTGAGTGTGGTCAGTACTGCAGAGTGGTCCGACCACACAGTATGTGAGAGTCTGGAAGATAAAACATTAGTGAGTCCCCTCTGGTTTGTAAGGAGGTAGTCGATTCTGCTATAGGAGCTATGGGGAGCTGAGAAAAAGGTGTAATCCCTTTTATCAGGGTGCTTAAATCTCCAAATGTCGAACGTTTGTTGAGCGTTTGTGCCCATTGTGGTGTTGCGTGTGGTGCTTGGAAGGTATAGGATATACGTGTTGGTGTATGGAGAGATGTGAGCGTACAGTACTGCAAATTAGGATTATTAAGGGAGCCCATGGACCCGTAGCTCTGTTGCGTAGCAAGAAAAACCAAAACAAAAATAAACAGTAGAACATACATTTTCTCATAGACAATCTATATACTAGTGAAGACATTTAACAAATGGTGTTAAAGAGGGGGAGTTCTAACCCGCTCCATAGTTAATGTTATACTTTCAAATCTAACTGTTGCTCAAATATGTAAAATTCCTGTTTCTGTTAGAGGTTATATAGGAATACAAAATAAAGACTTTCAAAAGAGAGAACAGGCAAAACAGATAAAGAAATCATTATAGATACAAACATGTGGTAATGTAAGATCATACATTACCCAAATGTCCAGCTGAAAGGTCAAGCTATACTATTATCAAGTTGTGTAGGGTACAAATAGAACCAGATGAGAGGAGGCAGTTCAAATTGTGTCTTTAGAGGGCAAGCCAGAGGACCTGGCCTGCGATTTAGATTTGGATCTTGATGGTGCACTCTGCCAATCTCCAGAAGCAGATTTCGTGGGTCTCTTTCTGGGAGGTTCGGTGTGGTCATCTGAGGGGAGTCCTTCTGGAGGGTCAATTTCCAGAGCCATACAGAAGGCTCCAACTTCTTCCAGAGTCCTGCATACTAGCTTTCTGTTTCCATGCAGTACATATAGATGGAAGGGAAATCCCCATCTGTACAGGATTTTCTTCTGTAGGAGGAGTGAAGTCACAGGTGCAAGGTCTCTTCTTCTCTGTAGTGTCCGCTGAGACAGATCTTGATAAAATTGGAGAACGACCCCCCTGAATTTCACAGGTTGGTGTTTACGGGAGAGATTTAAAAGCTCTTCTTTTTCTCTGAATTCTTTGAATTTCATGATGATGTCCCTTGGGGGGGCCGTATCCGGGGGCTTTGGTCTAAGGGCTCTGACCCAGGGTATATCTGTTGAGGGGGATGTGTTCTTAAGGTGGGCAAAAAGGGCAGGGAGATATAATGGGAAATCCTTAGGTAGTACTGACTCAGGAACGCCTCTGATTCTTAGGTTTTTCCGACGGCTTCTGTTCTCCAGATCTTCGATTTTATCGAAGAGCTCTGCAATGAGGGATGTATGGTGATTTGTGGAGTCTTGTGTTGAATTAACCTCTTCTTGAAGGTGGTCTGTGAATTCTTCTAATGCCTCCACCCTGTTTCCAATCGAGTGGAGGTCTTGCTTGATTTCAGCAATCTCCTCTCGTATGCAGGAACGAATTATGTTGGCAATGTCTTGCTTAGATGCTAGCTCGGAGAAGATTGCGTTCGGGACAGGTGTGCTTTCCTCTGTGTCCTCCATTTCTGCTTGTGAGGTCTGGGTTCTTTTCAATGGTGACTAGTTAGCCCCCTCACCTATGGAAGTCTTTGAACTAGTGGGTGAAAAAAACTGGGCCACCATACTGTCTTGGGGGCTTTATTAGGTTTGACTGAACGTTTTGTGTTCATTTTCCCTCTTTAGCAGTAGGTTGATAAAAAAAAAAAAATATATAAGCTTCCCCCGGGGAGGAGTGATAGCAGGGAATTATATGCAGGGTTAGAGAGCTGCACTGTATAAGAGGTTTAACAAGGCCACAGTAAATTAGGGTCAAGTGTTGGTGGTAAATATCCTTTGGATCGTGTACAAATCAAAGAGGAGAGCTGTCCTAGTTGCTAGCGTAATAGTTATACTAGCGAGCAGAGTGTTTGTGTTTGCCTCACAGGGTCAGTTAGACCCCAGGGTGTGGGTCTATAAGGTAGTTTGCTCTTGTCAACTTAGGCTTCCCTTTCTGTATTAGGGCCTGCGTACAGTACTGCGTGGGTCTTACCCGTTATATATTAGGCCTCCACAGCGATGTCTTCCGACTCTGGAAACTGCAGCGGTGTCTTAATTAGGGCATATCCAAAATGAGTCTGAATCCGGGCACCGCTCTGTGAGTGTGTCAGGTTTGTCACTATTGCCTCCTTCAATTGCTTTCCACTGAGCAGAGCCGTGCGTGTGAGCGTCTTCTGAACAGGCAAGCAGCTGGATCCGTTCCAGCTCAGGGGCCTAATTGCCGCCGAGTTGTTTCATGCGCCACGGGTGATTAACATGTTAGCACCCGACAAAAATAGTCTGAGTTCAGCTGAAAAAACGTTCCCTGTGTTCCCCAAGTGATAGGGTTTCACTGGGCTATAAATTGGATGCTGGAATAGGGGTTAATGTGGTTATTTTGAGCAGATCTATGGAGCTGGGTCTCAGAGCTCAGAAATTACACAGCCTCCATTGCTGCTGCTGGCTCCGCCCCCCCCCCCGGAAACTTTTTTTTTTTTTAAATGGTATGCTCTGTCTGAATCACAAAAGTACAATTTTGGGTTTCATATCCCTTTAACTTAATTTAGTCTGAAAAGCATTGCAGAGGCCACATAGACAGGACACCATTTTCTGGCTCAAATTTTTAGGATCACCACCATATTTAATATATTTTAAAAGCCTCACTATATGCATATTATTATTGAAGTACGTTTATGCATGTGTTTGAGATACTATGACACATTATTGTTGGTCTATTCTCCATATCTCACTAGGGATAATAATTTTCAGGCTAGAAAATTAGTCATGGGTCAGATTGCGTATGTCTCCTTTGTGTCACAAAACAGTGATTTGCAGCAAGCTCCTATTTTGAAGGTATTTACTTACAAGGCGGCTGTGCAGGCTGTGTGCTTGATATTATCCTGTTTATGAGCAGCAAAAAACAATAACTGCTGGCTGTTTACATTATATACAAGAAGATTTGCAAAACTAATCATGTTTCTCACTAAATGACAATCCCCTCCCAACATTTTAAACATGTAAATATTATAAAGTTTGCCTTTTTGTGGCAAAATGTGTGCAAATTAGCGCACAATAGATACCATTTTAGACAAATAGCAAGTGCAGTTATCAAACACAAATAAAGCAGCTATGAGGACGTCCGAGCCTGCAAACATATCACTTTTACAGTGCTAACCACTGCAGAATAGATGGCGGTCGCGGCTGAGCTATCTTGAGTCATCAGAGCCACCGTAGGCAGTGTACGGCAGTTCCGTGACCCCCTCCTATGTAGCAGCGCTGGTCCTCCTCCTTTACACAAAGCATCCTGTGTATCCCCCGCTACCCCCTCTCACGCCCCCTTTATACACACGCTGCCCCGTTACCCGCACCAGCTCTGCCTGAGAGGCGTCCTCATACCCCAGCTCCCCCTCCCATGCACCAGGTGAGTATTAGGGGCGGGGGCTTCGTAGCTGGGCCAAATACACATTTTTTTTTTATCCAGAAATATAATTGAACCGTTTTGCTAGTTAAAACGCTGTGTATTGCACTGCAGGCCTCATTGATATAAAATGGTTGAAGATCCAAAACGGTAACACTTATTCACGCCGTCTCTAAATGTCTCATCAGACATTTTGTGCAGCCTTCTGGGAAGTTCTAGTAACATTTGCTCTATTCTATTCAAAAGGGAGATTGTATGTATATATAGCACACTAGTGCTCAACATGCACTGCCATATTTGGGTTTGTTTTTGCTATATACACATTTTATTCTGTAGTTGCACCATGTGCGAATTATTGGCTCTACACCGGGTTCTCCTGCACCAGTCTTTAAAGTCACGTCATGTTTTTATGTATTCATGCTGCAGAGCTGTATCTAAGCACTATGTTGCAGAAAATTGAATGTAAAGAAAATGTTTTATAAGCATTAAAACTTTTTTTTTAATTTTGTTAACAAAAAATGCGTTGTCCAGTGACAATATCCTTAAAACAAGTGTTTATCTCCTTTTGTTTTAGCCAGTAAGTGGCCAATATAAATAAGCACATGTCCAGATCAAGCAATCACTGTGTAGAATACTGGAATCAGGTTCTAAATTCTACTGGACGATCTCCAGATACTTTGGGGGACAGCGCAAAACACAATAACAAACAAAAAAAGCATACACACAATTCTCAGAATTAACTTACAGGAAAGATTGCCTAAATAATACATGTTTTGATTTATTATTATCTAGAGCACTATGTGGCAGCAGTTTTGCAAGAATGGTATGCATTCTTGCAAAACCCATTTGAATTTGCATAGGAGATAACTGAGAGATGAATAAAAGCTGCACATCTGGGAGTCTTTCCACGTGTGTCCTTGCTCATGCGGTTTCTAGAGTGAGTGAGGGGTGTGTTTACTTTAACAGCTGGAGATTAGCAGTGAGTTGCAAGATATGGCTCCTTATCTGCATTATGCTCACATGCCTCTGTTTCCTGTTGTCTCTTTTTATACCAGTTCCTCAGTGCAACAGGTTGTTGGATGGAACTGCAGTAGCAGAATAGTGTTGTTTTCGCATTGGAGGGGAAAAACACATTGTATATTAGTGCTTTATTGCCAGCACACACATAGGGAATTGCACCTTAACATGGCACATCTCCTTTAGTTTTGGTAAATCATTTTTACACCTACCTCTCTTCCGTGCAGTGCTTTTGTTACCACACTTGTTAAAAAGCCTGTTTTGGAGGAGGAATGAAAGTTGCTGGCCGGAGAGGTGGGTTTATAATTCAGTTGGCTGTAACAGAAAAGGATATGAGGATAACCATGGTTTAGCTACCTATGCATGCAAGGCCACTTATTGATGTGGGGATATATCGTTTCCTCTCCATTACTTGATTACAAGAAAACAAACCACCTGATGTTGGTCAGCTAGCTAATGCATACAAGCAGTGGTGCACTTGGCAGATAAATTCAGATAGATCTAAAAAGTCCTCAGACCTGGTAAAACCTTGTGGCAGGCTGGGTTTCGGCTATGGGTTCAAAAAATTAGCTTTATACCAGAATTGCTCAAGTGTTTCACATAAAGGGCAATGTTGCAATTCGTTTTTACTCTGAAGTCTACGTTTTTAGAAATACTACTATCAATGCACTGACACACACATGGATTATATTAACAGTGCCCATACCCTACCACTGAACTGCCAGTCATGCTTGTGGCCTATTCATTTGCACTCATAAACTGCCCCAACTCCTCCATGACTGATCAACCACATTGATACACTTCATTTACTCGATTTTATTTCAACCAGTTAGCTGAAGTCCACTCTGATTATGCCCTCATATTCTCAGTCCTAGATGGTAAAGCGATAGAAAGGTCATACTTGAAATGTGCATTAATGCACCAGTATTCAAACACTACATCTTCTTAGAGAGTCAGCCGTGGCTTGTATGACACTAAGTATTTGTAGACAATACACACTTCTACAAGCTGTCTGAGCTTGAATACTGGTGCAGGGGCCCTCACAGCATATGTGCGTATGCTGTTGGGGAAAAAACAGTAATAACTTGCTAGACTTTTTTGCTAATGGAAATATATATATATATATATATATATATATACATACATACAGGTGGTCCTCGTTTTACAACGATTCAATTTACACCGTTTCAGAATAACAACCTTTTTTTCCAGTCATGTGACTGCTATTGAAAAGCATTGAGAAGCAGTGCATTTATTAAAATAGCCAGTAGGTAGAGCTGTCCGCTTGTGTTGCAGCAAAGCCAAGCAAGCTGAAATTAATCCGTTTAACCAGATCTGAGCTATCAAGCAGATTTCAAAGGAACAAGATCTTTCTGTCTATTACTCAGTCCAGATTGGAATGCATAGAAAGAACTGTTTGCAGAAAAATGCAAGGGAAGTCTGTGTTGTGTGATCATTTTATCAGGTTTATAATGCTGTTTAGCAAATGTTTTTGTTCATTTAAGTTAGTTTAATTATATATTCTGTGTTGTGTGATTATTCTATTAGGTTTATAATGCTGTCTAGCATTTAAAGTTTTCATTCCAATGCTTTTAAAATAATATATTAGGTGTTACTTATGACAATTTTGAGAGGGGCCTGGAACCTATCTCCCTCACTTCCCATTGACTTACATTATAAACTGGGTTTCAATTGTTTCGATTTACAACCATTCCTTCTGGAACCTAACCCCGGCGTAAACTGAGGGCTACCTGTATGTGTGTGTGTATATATATATATATATATATATATATATATATATATATATATATATATATATATATATATATATATATATATATATATATATATATATATAATGTGTTTCTATTTAACCCCTTCAGTACCGTGAATTTTAGACAAAAACGTGCTCAAATTACCAGAGAATTTTTATCATGTTTGCTATCACTCAATTTTAACATAAATAAAACCTTGTTTTTTGGGCTTCCAGCATTATGGACATAGATCTTTGTTATGCTGTATAACGGACTATGTACCGCATGACATAGATCTAGTCCGGTTGGTCCAAGTGTTTAAAATCATATTAAAAACAAAATGTTAGTACAAATCTTATGTTGGCCAAGTCTGCTCTGTATGGTTGGAGTCAGGGTAACCTATCTGTACATATGAGATCTGTGAGAGGTATGATAGTCTGGTAATTACTGTTTAAGAGATGAGGGTTAGAAATGTGAAGACAAGGAACACTGTGGTGTAAAATAATTGATGGTGTTACTGCCAGAACCAAAGGGTGCAAGTGAGATTGTGCCAAACGTTAAAAGTTGCACAGTTTAATTGAGAATTGATCTTTTATCTTGTGGACTCTATAAAAAATTCAGGTGAGGGGAAACTATTTATTTTAATAATTATACCTAGCTTTTGAAATGGGGAGTCAAACTAAACACTATGAAGTAAAATATAATGGCTAAAATAATTATGTATGCATTAATTTCGTTTGTTGGTAATATCTTAATGTTTTTGTGCTCATGTTTGATGTCGGGGATCTGACTTAAAGGGACATTCAACACTTACTGTAACATGTTTTGATATTGTAAATAAAAAAACGGAGGTCCGCCTACACTATACCCCTCCTCCCTTGCCGCCTTGCTTCTGTCCTAATCAGCGGCGCTAACTACTCTAATACCCAGTAAATATGGATATTTGCCGGGTATTAGAGTAGTTAGCGCCGCTGATTAGAACAGAAGCAAGGCGGCAAGGGAGGAGGGGTATAGTGTAGGCGGACCTCCGTTTTTTTTATTTACAATATCAAAACATGTTACAGTAAGTGTTGAATGTCCCTTTAAAGGGACACTAAAGTCAAATTTAAACTTTTATGATTCAGATGGAATTTTTTTTTTTTTTTAAACAACTTTCCAATTTAATTCAATTAACAAAGTGTGTACAGTCTTTTTTATTTTTACACCTTTTGAGTCTCTAGCTCCTTCTGAGCATGTGCAAGAATTCATAGTGATTGGCTAATGACTGTCGCATGATACAAGAGAAGCAGAAATAGAAATCATTTTGAAATTTGACAGAAAAAAATAATCTGCTACTCATTTCAAATTCAGTCTAAGTGCTAATGCATTATCTTTTTATCATGCATTTGTTGGTTATGCAAATCTACTGTTTTTACAGGTCCTTTTAAATGGACATTATACACTCGATTTTTCTTTGCATAAATGTTGTGTAGATGGTCCATAACATATTATTATTTTACTACCGTTCTCATGCTGACTCCTCCCATCTTCTACTTCCTATATCTCTGTGTGTTGTCGTATAGAGCACTCCCACCCGCTCTATACGTATCACAAATGCGTGTTCACAAGGACCGAGTGCATGCGCAAATCATTGATTCTGCATTCAATGCACATGCGATTCTGTGATCCACCTGTCTCCAATGCGCATGCGTCAATCTTGTTAGAGACCTAGCGGAGCCGCAGTCAAAATAGATGACGTTCTCGGCTCAGTCACTAAGAAATGTTATGCGCATGCGCGAATCGGGAGCGAGCGTCTAACACAATCGGCCTGAAAAAATATTTGCTGCATGCACAGAGAAATAAATAGGTGGATGACGTCGCTTCACGGCCGCCTAACGGCCAGAATTTCAATTGGAAAGTTAAAAAACGGGATCACGAAGTAAAAATAAATATAAAAATACGGGTTGACTTATTCGGCGAAAAACATATAGTTTAATTGCGGCTAAAAATGGATTTGCATATAACTTTGGTAAAAACCATGAATGAAAGTCCTAATAATTTTAAACATACAATATTACTGAGGTTCGCAAAAAAGCTAACTTTACTTTCACTTTAAAGTGGGTGTTCTAGCTGCCTTTTTAAAGGGACACTGTTAGCAAAAGTTAATGATGCTTGTTACAATATAACTATCCAAAATAAGCATCTTCTCAATAGGATCTCATTAGGAGATCTTTACCGTATCACCGTAATCTTCTTTCCAAAAAATAATTTTTTTCAAACCCACTCCGTGGGTATCTTTCGCTCATATCCAATCCTGGCTGCCAACTGCAGTTGGAATATGGCGCCTAAAATTATCACTGCGCATGCACAAGATTGCGCAACGTTACCACAAATGTCACTCCCTGCAAGACTGGCTGTAACATAGTAGACTTGCTCTATCGAGCGTACATAAGATCCAGCAGCGCTTTGACTGGTAAGTGGTGTAGGCTTCTCCCTAGTAATAACGAGCAGTCTTAATAAATATTGAAATAGAATATTGAAATGAAATAGAATATTTCGGCACCAATATTTCCAAATGCGCATGCGCTATTTCAGCCGATTTTGTGCGCATGTGAATGAGGAGTAATTTGTGTCATAATGACATGCATAAACTGCTAATCTGATTGGTTTTAGATGTGGGCTGGATATCATGACGTAATCGTCAAAAAATAAACATGCATTTTCTAAGGTTATGCGGCTTCGATTTGCAAAAGTAATAGGTCAGTAAGTTTTATTTTATACATGTAACTTATGTTATGTGTTTTTGTTTTTTTTATTGAATTTGGTAAAAGTTATAATTCTCTAACAGAGCTAAATTGGGAGCTTCTAAGTACGTTTTTAAACGTTTTTATACTGGATTTTTATATAAGTATCTGTGCATATTATTCTTTATAGTAGTGTCTATTACATGCAGTTATGTGAAAATTGGTGTATACTGTCCCTTTAAGCACAGTCTTCAAACATTAAGATTATAAATAAGTAAATTAAAAAAATAGAACAAATAAATAACTTCCTATGCACATTAGCTGTGATCAACTATATGTTCAAAGTAATGAATCTAACAAATCTTACAACATATAGCAGTAACATGTTGATAGTCATAGTGTTTTCCAAATGTTCAGGAGAGGTTAGACCCATATCTTACTTGGGGAGTGGTTAAAACCTGCATTTTTTTTGTTAACCCCCCCCCCCACCACCAAGAGATCTGTTGAAGCTAAGGAAATGCACTAACAAATATGGTTTAAAAAAATGGAGTAAAATGTGCTTGAATCTGTTTGTTTAACAACCTCAGTTAGTGTAAGGTTTCTGTTTTATACATTTAGCTTTTCATGCAGATTTGTTTTTAAATTCTTGTCAGTCTAAAGGGGAGGGGACGTTTTTTATTAATCACCCTCTGTCTTTGTGCCCCATACAAACATTTTGCTAGCTCCTATTCATAGCTAGCTGCTATGAAACATTTAGCAATAGCCGTTATCTAGAAGTGGCACTTGTTAGAGACCTGATCTATGTAACGCCACTTTTATTTATTTGACACTCTGCATAGGCAGATCAGTAAATTATAGCAGTTGTTGCAGTCTCCCAGCCTCAATAACACTTATCTATATCACATAGGTACCAGTGTTATAAGCCTTTTAAACACTAACGTTGCTCTCCTCCTCTGCAAATAGGTTCTGGTCCCCTAAACTGCAGTTCACCCTAATAGCTACTCTGTCCTAAGTAATAAAACTTCTTTATCGCTTCCACATCATGGGAAAAAGGAAGTTTCAAGCCCTATGTTGAGCCCTTAGTCATGACTAAGTAAGACTACAATTCCTGAAAAATATACCTTTATCTTTTTCAGGAATTGCACAGATTTTTTAGACTACTTAAATTAAATTTTTTCTTTGCACATCAGAATTCTAAACATATACTTACTAATAAAAATGGTTACTTTTTCTAATGCATGTGAATTTGGTATTAAAAATAAGAGTACTTTTTCTCCTGCCCTTAATGCACACAGTCTCAATGCATTTACAACTTTAGTATAAAAAAAGATATAAATAAATTATTTGCTCAAAACAGTAAAATAAAGAACCAATGCAATGTTGATAAAGATGCCCTTGTCTCTTTAAAAAAGATTAAGAAAAATCATCATAAAAGAGGCAGATAAGGGCGGAGCCACTGTCATTATGAATAGGGTAGCTCGTGTGAATGAGCTAAAGATAACTGGCTGAGGAACAGGTCTATCAGAAATTGTGTCGTGGTGCAACCATGTCTATAAATAAATAAATTGAATCTATAACAATTTCCTGATTTTTAAATCCGATTAGACCAATAATATATGTATTACCTAAGATACACAAAAATCTAGAGAAGCCCACTGGAAGACCGATAGTGGCTGTTTGTAATAAGATCTAAAACTTAACTTAGAGATACAGGAGATTTTTATTCCAAAATAAGACATTTTAACATTTATTTTATTGGTGAGAAATGTATCATTTTAACACCATGGATGTGGCCAATGTATACACATCAATTAAACACTCCAGTGGAATAGCAACAGTGGAAAATAGCTTGATAAGTTATGGCAAATATCCTGAAGACCATATACAATTTTTTAGGCCTATTGAAGGTTATTTTACATCAATTTTTTTTTTTTTTTTTACAGAAACAGGGTACAGCAATGGGCTCCAATGTTGCCCCAACATACGCCATTTTTATGAATAGTGTTTAGGAACACTTTTTGTGTACTCATCACTTATTAATTTGCTATGGTGGCGATACATAGACTACATTTTTGGCGTGTGGCTGGGCGACATTGTAATCCTATTCAATTTTGTAACATTTTAATAATGCAGTCAGAGGTCTCAAATTTACTTTACTTTAACTTGGAGTGAAAATAGTGTCCAATTTTTAGACACAAGGTATTATTTAAATTGATTTTTTTTGTCAAGTCTACAGACAAAAACAATTTACTGAAATATGGAAGCTTTCATCCTCCAAGTGTATTTAGTGTGCATCCCAGAAGCCAATTTAAAAGGGTACAGAAAATTGTCACGGATAAAAAGAGATGTGATATACAATTAAATAAGATGGCAAAAAAGTTTATGGATAGGGGATATATATATATATATATAGAGCAATACAGAATAAATTAGACAAAGTGAGACAAGAAGATATTATGCAACAGAAAGTAAAAAATGATAATAATAGACTGGTGTTTGTCACTACATATAGTGAACTGAGTCATAAAATCATAAGTATTGTGAGAAAACACTGGCCTATGTTAAAGGAATGTAATTCACATGTCAAGTTTTTTTTAATATCCCCTACCAGCTTATAAAAGAAATACAAACTTAAAAATACCCTTCTCAAAGCAGATATAGGGACTCTGGAGTAATAAATGTACAATTCAGGGAACAAAAGTACACCCAAGATGGGGTGCTTTCCGTGCTTGTCATGTGGAAACAGTAATTCTATGATAAAAGGAAGTTACTTCTACCAGCATTTACTAGGAACTAAATATAAGATCCAAGAATATTTAACTTGTAGATCAGACTTTGTAATTTATTTAAAGGGACACTAAGGAACATTTATTGATTTAGACAGAGCATGCAGTTTTAATAGACTTTACAATTTACTTCTGTTATCAAATTTTGCACATTCTTTTAATATTCACAATTTCTGAGGCACCAGCTCCTACTGAGCATGTGCACAAGTTCACAGGGTATACGTATATTAGTCTGTGATTGGCTGATGGCTGTCACATGATACAGGGGGCCCACAAATCGGGGGAAAATTAATTTGTCAGAAAAAAATCTACCTATTTGAAATTCAGAATAAGTGACATTGAATTGTCTTTTTATTATGTACGTGTTAATTATGCAATTCTACTGTATTTAGTGGTGCTTTAATTAAATGTCCGCGTGGACTTGTATATATTGGTGAAATGAGCAGTGAGATAAGAGACATAATAAATTAACCAACACAAATCCAATATTAGGTGTAAAAACAAGGATTTTCCTGTATCCCCTCATTTCCTTAACATCAGCCAACTTAGGTTTCAAGTAACAGAAATAATACATAGATCAAGGAGGGGAGGAGGCAGGGAGCATCTTTTAAATAAAAGGGAGATATTTTGGATTAAAGGGATAGGAAACCTAATTTTTTTTCCTCATGACTTAGAAAGAGCGTGCAATTTTAAACAACTTTCCAATTATCATCTATTATCTAATTTGCTTAATTCCCTTGATATCCTTTGTTGAAAAGCACATCTAATTGGCTCAGTAGCTGCTGATTGGTGGCTGCACATAGATGCCTTGTGTGATTGGCTCACCCATGTGCATTGCTATTTCTTCAACAAAGGATATCTAAAGAATTAATCAGATTAAATAATATAAGTAAATTGCAATGTTGTTTACAATTGTATTCTCTATCGAATCATTAAATAATTGTTTTGGGTTTCATGTCCCTTTAATAAATTTGATACTTTAGTTGCAAAAGGACTCAATAGGGCAGTGATTTGCAACCTTTTTTTTGCCGTGGCACACTTTTTTTACGTTAAAAAATCCTGTGGCACACCACCATCCCAAAATTTTACAAAATCACACATTGTAGCCTAATACATATATATACACACTGTACTGTGCTGTCATGCCATGCCTCCTACAAACTATACATGACATATTGACATTCATTCACAAACAATCATAATGATTGTCTGTAAATTAATGTCAATATGTCATGGTTGTAAATGATGCCTGATGAGCCTGTCACATACCTACCAATATTTCAAAATTTGAAAGAGGGACACCCCCGCACTGTTGTCAGTCTGCCGCGGCACACCTGAGGATCTCTCACGGCACACTGGTTGAAAAACACTGCAATAGGGAATTTGATTTGACTTTATTTTTGTAAAGTAATTTCCAGTGCACTGACCCTTTAAAAATTCTTTTATACAGTACTTATTTCTCTGTAAAAATTGCTAAGTTTGTAAAAAGTTGTATCCTGAATTGATGTATATATTAAAAAAGAATATCTGTTGAGTCTTTTTAGCAGATTTTTTTCTAATATTTGTATAGGTTTACGGTCTTTTTTAAAAAAATGTCCACATACTTATTTTTCTGTGAAAATCACTGTTCTTTTGAATTGATTTGTACACTCAGAGTATAGTAATTTGGGGTTTTTAGAGGACATTTCCCATGATGCTATATGTTAATATAAAAATTATGAGATGTAATGTCTGATTTTAGCCACTAGATGGAGCAATTTGTAATAGGAAGTAAACTTTGGAGCCACAATATAAAAATGTTTTTGTAGTCTTACTTAGATATTACTAAGAGAACATAGGGCTTGAAAAGTTGCCCTTTTTCCCATGATGTGGAAGCAATAAAGACGTTTTATTATTTTTGATAAGATGCTGGATTCCATTGTCTTTCTTTGTGTATACTGGGATTGGCAATCCCTGATGAATCTGTGCCCCAGGTGGATGGGTGCTGTCTCCATTGATAGCATTTGAATACCCTGTCCTAAGGCAATTAAAGGGACAGTAAAGTTAAACTTTCTAGAGTGAAACAGCGCATGCAAATTAATCCAATTAGCTTCTGTCATCTAATTTGATTTGTTTTCTTGGCATCCTTTGTTGAAAGCATACCTAGGAACAACAGGGAGTTAGCTGTTGTCAATGTGTTCTGCTAGATTCCAGTAGTGCATTGCTGCCCATTCAACAAATTTAATAGAAGTAAAATGGAAAGTTGTTTAAAATTGTATACTCTGAATCATGAATGAACATTTTTGGGGTTAATGTTCTTTTTACCCTAATTGTAACCCTGTCCCAGTACAATTATGTCCACCTGTGACCACATCCTAGTGCAGTTAAAATTAGGAGAAAATTGAAATGCACACGGGCAAATTTCCTTTTTTAAATAAAATAATTTTTGCGATATACTTCCATTAGCAAATCTGCTTTTAGTAAAATGTATTTCAGCAGCATACGCACATATCCTGTGTGGGTTGTGCACCAGTTGTCAAGCCCCGAGAGCTGCCGGTGGTGTGAAGACATAAGTAGTGTCATGCAAGTCACTGCTGGCTCTGAGGTGTATTGTGTGACAACGCACAGCTGCTGTAAATACATTAATAACTGTTACTAGAAGCTAAAGGACGTATATTGCAAAAAAAAAAAAATTGTATTTAAAATTAAAATGCATCCACGCACATTTCAATGTTAACCTTTCCATCCCTTTAACCTCCAGATTCCCCCCAACAGAATCCCATTGCAGGGAGCCACACTATTTTAAGCTGCCCCACCAGTAATCTCCATTCCTACACAGTCCCCTCCCCAATTAAAAAAAAAAAAAGTCCTTACAAAGGGACATAAAACCCAAAATATTTCTTTCATGATTCCGATCTGAATGCATTTGCAAGAGCACTATATGGCAGCCCTATTTATGTCATGTAGTGCACCAGATGCCTACCTAGGTATCTCTGCAACACAGAATATCAAGGGAACGAAGCAAATTTGATAATAGAAGTAAATTAGAAATTTTTTTTTTTAAAATGGTCTGTCTGAATCAGAAACAAACATGTTTGAGTTTCATATCCCTTTAAGTAAATATGACGTATTCTGAAGACTGTGTGAAGTCATTCTTCAGCATTACATTTATATAAAATTTCAGAATTTTTTAAAATCCGTTTTGCTAATAAAAAACAAAGTTCTCTTCTTCTGGTATTATTTTATTCCCAACTCCTATGGATGGTGGTCCCTGTACTTATGTATTTAGCAATATTTGTAATTGCACTGTTGGCCTTTTATATATTTGGTGTTGGAAAAAAAAATTCTGACACAGAGGGCAGCTTGATTTGTTTTTCGCATTTTGTACTTATCCTTGATTCAGCATCGTCTGACAGCAGTAAATAGACCTCTTCTTCAGGATAGTCTCAGCATCTTAAAGGGACATAAAACGCAACATTTTTCTTTCATGGTACAGATAGAGGATACAGAGAGATGGGGTGTGTTAGGAGCGCCTAATAAAAGGCTAGGTCTAAATATAGGGTGTAGATTAAAAGTGTCAGTATTGTACACTATGAGGATCCTACAGTGGCAAAGTAATGGGATCTTTAAATTATACAATTTAACAAGTTTAATATCACATATAATAACAGCAGGAAATCACAGGTTAAAAAAGCATAAAAGTATATGGATCCATGATACTTAATAAAAACAATTGCAATAAAAATAATCCAACAATGGCATTAATATTGTTGCAAGGACAAATAAAAAAGTAAAAACAATAAAGCAATGCAAATAAAATACAATAATAGGTGGCTGTATGCGATGTCTAGTAAGAATCAAGGAGATATACAGTGGAAAATATGTATAAAAAAATGTATAAAAAACATGTAGAAATAATACAATAGATTGAAAGTCCTGTGAAAAATACAATGAGATATATGGTCGTGAAACCGGTGAAAAAAGTATATGTGGTAATACCAATAAAAAAGTATATATATGTGTTGAAAATCCAAAAAATGAAAACAATATATAAAAAATCTATATGAGTTGATTAGAATATCCTCGTGATCCAAATGTCAATCCAAAAGCATGTGTGTAAATCCAATATTGTGATAATAATAAAAGGTGGTCCAACAGTGAAAAATCCAATAAAAACAAAACAAAAATGTTGTATATCAGAAAGTCAAAAATAGTGAACGCTGGTTAACAAAAATATATGCAAACAACTTCATAAAAAATAGACTTCATAAAAAATGTAAAAGACCAAAAAACAAATCCTGTGAAAAAATAAAAAATAAAATCCAATCCCTGTGAAAAAAGAAAAAATACAACATAGAGCAGTATTGTTTAAAATATGCTTACAATTATAGGAATAAAACTCACCATATATGCCAACGCATTTCGGGCCACCAATAGGGCCTTTTTCAAGACTGATATATGGTTGGTGAAAATGCTTATTATATACCTGTTTGGATTAGAAAATTGCGCCAAAATTGCCCCAATTGCGCCAAAAAAATGACCTTTTGAACTGGAAGTGAAAATCAACCGGATGTGGGGAATTTTTGGTGTTGATGGGATTAAATTTACCCATTTGTGATATTAAATTAATTTGTTTAACCCATCTTGCCATATTGTAGTAGTGGTCAACTTATAGTGCCATCATGTATAAATATTTCTGTAAGGCTGATTGTGTATCTTAGTGCCTGTAACATCGCTATTTACCTTGTAGCGCTAAAAACCGGATATCCGGTTCCACCGCTAAACCGGAAGTCAATGGGAACCGGATGTTGACGAAACCGGAAGTCAATAGGGACTGGAAGTTGACGAAAACCGGAAGTCGGTATATTTCGTCAAAACCGGAACAGGCCTAAGAGGATGTGAACATGTGTCTGATGTAGTAGTCAGTGCACATCTATTATATTGGGAAAAAAGCTAAATAGGTATATTGTGGCTCTTGTTGCTATTGAATAATTAGTGTACTTCATTGGATATTAGTAATTATAGTACTGAAATAAAAAACGTTTTAAAATTGATATTTAATCCTTCTTATAAAGTATGTAACTGTAATCATCCACCTGATATTGCAGATAAATCTCTTCTTGTGAGCCTATGATGTAGTATCTGTGTCTTGTATATAGTCCTATTGGAAGATAATAGGGCCTAAATGTCAATTTTTTTAATAAGGGTTCTATAGATATAGATCTTATACATAATTCGAAGTGTAGATGGGTCATAATTATGACCTGTCTGTTAATGTATAGCTATTACCTGTTCATACGGTATTCGCGATAAAGATTTTAGTAAATCCAGACTGCTAGATGGGTCATTATAATTATGACCTGTCTGTTAATGTATAGCTATTACCTGTTCATACGGTATTCGCGATAAAGATTTTAGTAAATCCGGACTGCTAGACAAGAATAAAGAGATCAATATCATGATATAATTTAGAAAACATTAGCTCCAAAAATGACAAGAATAGGGGGATTATGCCTCCTGACCATTCCTCAAATGGGAATAGTTATTCTAAAGGGAGGTCTATATATTCTTTAGTATTATCTAATAGTGGATATCATATACTGGGGAAATTATTAAGACCTTAGACTGGACTTCTGGCTAGTTTGTGAGGATAGGGGGAGTGACCTCTTCATATAGATGTCTATGCCTATTAGAAAGTGTTACAGGTGTTGGGTATATAAAGTAATTTATTTCAGATGTAATAGATGGGATAAGTCCTCCTTATTGTTGAGCCCCTTTGGGTAAAGACAGTCAAGTTCGTAGATCCATCTTGATTCTGCTATAAGAAGTCTCCTTTCATAATCGCTACCTCTCCAATTCGGTTTTACTCGTTGGATCCCATAATAGCTGAAATCTTTGAGACTGCTTTTATGGTGAAAGGTGAAATGTTTATACATGGCAGTTTCAGTGTTGCCGTGTTCCACTTGTAAGATGTGTTCTCGAATCCTGTCTTTTAGTAATCTTGAGGTTTGGCCCACATATTGCAGTCCACAGCTGCATTGGATTACGTATATTACACCTTTGCTGGTACATTTTATTAGGTCTTTAATTAGATGTTCCTTCCTAGAGTGATTGGATTTGAATTTCTTAGTTTTAAGACCTCTTTTACATGCTTTGCAATTTATGCATGGGAAAAAACCTTTGATTGTTTTGCCAAAGACATCTTGTATTCCTGTTGTTCTTGAGCGTGGAACACTAGGTGATAGCATGTTCCTTAAAGTGAAGGTAAAGTTTGCCGGTTTTCTCACCTTTACTATATAGCTAACATACTATATAGTGTGATCGCTATTTTTTTTTAAATTATTTAAATATGTGTTATTGTATTTTTATCTAATGTTATTTACGTATTTTGCTGGTCTTCGCTCCTCCCTCCATGAATTTCCGGATTTTACAGTGTATTACGTACAGAGCGGTCCCACCCGCTCTATACGTACTTCAAAAGCGCGTTCTCGTTTGCTGGACAAAGTGCGCATGCGCACACCTCGGCTTATCGTCTATTTGCGCCTGCGTGAGTGAAATTCTTACGGAGTAAATATATTCTGGTCTCTATAGTAAGTGCGCATGCGCTAAACTGGAGCGAGCCCGGGTAGAAAGTTAAAGGAAATAATGCCAACGCATGCGCAGAACGTCCAGCAATGTTGTGACGTCAAATAACGGCCGCCTAACGGCCAGACTGACTATAGGCTGTTTCAAGAACGTGACTGGAGCAAAAAAAAAAAAACGGGCTGATTTGGAAACTATTAGAAACAGCAAAAAAAGGCTTATAACTATGTAAATATATTAAAATAATTAAATTGATGAATGAAAGTACCTCTCATTTTATAAGTATTTACATTGCCACTAATCGAATCGTGCAAAGTTTACTTTCACTTTAAGTTGTCTGATTTCCTATAGATGAATTTTGGTTTGTCTGCCAGTATTTCCCCTATGGTGTCGTCATTCTTCAATAGAGGCCAGTTCTTCTCAATTATTCTCTCTATTAGATGTCGGTTCTCACAGTATTGCGTGATGAATGCTACATCAATAGTATTCTTGTCATTCGATGTCTTATTTTTCTTATCTTTATATTGGAGGAGTTCCTTACGATCTCGTTTTCTGACTTCTTCAATCTCTTTATCAATCATTACTTCCTCATAACCTCTTTCTATGAAACGTGCTTTGAGAGTCTCAGCTTGTGTCTCCCATAGTTCAGGGTCTGAGCAATTCTTTTTCAGTCTAAGTAGCTGCCCCTTGGGGATGTTTCTTTTCCACCTGGAATGGTGGCAGCTGTTGATGTGTATATAATGACTACAGTCCACAGGTTTAAAATATGTTGATGTTTTAATTTTGTTGTTTTCGACTGTGATCCTAAGATCTAGAAATGTGATCTCTGAGCTACTAATTTCATAGGTGAATTTGAGATTATGGATGTTATTGTTCATAACCACAATGGTATGTTCCAGGTCTTCTCTTGTGCCCTTCCATACCATCAAGATATCATGTATGTATCGATGATATGAAACCAGGTCCGCGCCTGCTGGGCAGGAATCCCAGAAAATTGTTTCCCATCTGCCCATGTATAAATTGGCATAGCTGGCGCGAACCTGGTCCCCATGGCTGTGCCACACAGCTGTTTATAGAAGGTGCCATTGTGGTTAAAATAATTTTGAGTTAGGATATAAGAGATCCCTTCAAGGATAAATGTCCTCTGAGTATCTGGTATACTCTCATCTTTATTTAGAAAATATTGTACCGCCTCTACACCACCTTCATGTGGTATGCTGGTGTAGAGGGAAGCTACATCACAGGTCACGAGTAGGTACCCTTCTTCCCAACTTATGTTGTTCAGGATGTTTAGTATTTGTGTGGAGTCACGTATGTAAGAAGGTAATGTCACAACGTACTTTTGGAGGTTTTTATCTAAGTATTGCGATAGGTTACTAGATAGGGAGCCGGTTTTTAGCGCTACAAGGTAAATAGCGATGTTACAGGCACTAAGATACACAATCAGCCTTACAGAAATATTTATACATGATGGCACTATAAGTTGACCACTACTACAATATGGCAAGATGGGTTAAACAAATTAATTTAATATCACAAATGGGTAAATTTAATCCCATCAACACCAAAAATTCCCCACATCCGGTTGATTTTCACTTCCGGTTCAAAAGGTCATTTTTTGGCGCAATTAGGGCAATTTTGGCGCAATTTTCTAATCCAAACAGGTATATAATAAGGATTTTCACCAACCATATATCAGTCTTGAAAAAGGCCCTATTGGTGGGCCGAAACGCGTTGGCATGTATGGTGAGTTTTATTCCTATAATTGTAAGCATATTTTAAACAATACTGCTCTATGTTGTATTTTTTCTTTTTTCACAGGAATTGGATTTTCTTTTTTCTTTTTTCACAGGATTTGTTATTTGGTCTTTTATATTTTTTATGAAGTCTATTTTTTATGAAGTCTGTTTGCATATATTTTTGTTAACCAGCGTTCACTATTTTTGACTTTCTTATATACGACATTTTTGTTTTGTTTTTATTGGATTTTTCACTGTTGGACCACCTTTTATTATTATCACAATATTGGATTTACACACATGCTTTTGGATTGACATTTGGATCACGAGGATATTCTAATCAACTCATATAGATTTTTTATATATTGTTTTCATTTTTTGGATTTTCAACACATATATATATATACTTTTTAATTGGTATTTCCACATATACTTTTTTCACCGGTTTCACGACCATATATCTCATTGTATTTTTCACAGGACTTTCAATCTATTGTATTATTTCTACATGTTTTTTTATACATTATTTCTACATGTTTTTTATACATTTTTTTTATACATATTTTCCACTGTATATCTCATTGATTCTTACTAGACATCGCATACAGCCACCTATTATTGTATTTTATTTGCATTGCTTTATTGTTTTTACTTTTTTATTTGTCCTTGCAACAATATTAATGCCATTGTTGGATTATTTTTATTGCAATTGTTTTTATTAAGTATCATGGATCCATATACTTTTATGCTTTTTTAACCTGTGATTTCCTGCTGTTATTATATGTGATATTAAACTTGTTAAATTGTATAATTTAAAGATCCCATTACTTTGCCACTGTAGGATCCTCATAGTGTACAATACTGACACTTTTAATCTACACCCTATATTTAGACCTAGCCTTTTATTAGGCGCTCCTAACACACCCCATCTCTCTGTTCTTTTTCTTGGGTATCTAGAGACCCAATTGTTATAGGAGCTTTGGTCTTGGTAGTTAGCGCCATCGGACAGATCACACTTTTACAGATAGAGGATACGTCTTTCTACAACTTTTCAATTGACTTCTATTACCAATTTTACTTCATTCTCTTGGTATCCTTTATTGAAGGAATAGCAGTGCACTGAGAGCTAATTTAACACATTAGTAAGCCAATGCTAAGGGGTGTATATATGTGGAGGCACCAATCAGCAGCTAGCTCCTGAGCCTACCTAGGTATGCTTTTCAACAAAGGATACCAAGAGAACAAAGCAAATTAGAAAACAGAAGTAATTTGGAAAGTTGTTTAAATAGTATTCTCTATCTGAATCATAAAAACATTTTTGGGTTTTACGTCCCTTTAACCCCTTAACGACCGACGACGTATGCCATACGTCCTCAAAAAAAAAGCACTTAACGACCGAGGACGTATGGCATACGTCGTCGGTTTAACAGAGCACTGGAAGCGATCGAAATCGCTTCCAGCTGCTCTAACAGTATTGCAGGCTTGCCTTGATGTCTAGGCATCCTGCAATACTGTTCCCGAGTGCCGGGACCGGATTGATCACTCCCCCACGAGTGATCACTTCCGGTTTCGCTCCACGTGGAGCCCGGCAGTGTTTCAGAGCATCGGAAGCGATCGGACACGCTTCCGATGCTCTGCTTGTTTGCTAAGTGCCTCGGTGGGTCGAGGCACTTAGTTAGTTGTAAATTAAAATAAAAAAAAATAAAAAAAATAAAAACGATTAAAATAAAAAAAGCCCTAAATAGCCCCCCCCCCTCCCCCTTCACTAGGCATCCAAGATGGCGATGCCCAGTGCATCATGGGGCCCTGCATCATCATAAGGGCAAGCTAGGGTCACCCAATCTGAGCCTCCCACCCTAAAAAAAATAATAATATTTACAAATATTGACATGATCAGACAAATGGGGTATTTTATTATTGACTATGATCAGTGTGGATCTCCCTCCCTCTCCTCACTTGCCATTTTGTTGGAGAGAGAGAGAGACCTGTATTTAGCAGAGAGAGAGATTTATTTCTTTTATTTGTTAAAAAATATAGAACCAAAGGCTCTTTTCAGAGCCATTAACCCCTAGCTTGCCAGTGATCACTATATATCACTGGCAGTAACATAGGTGCACTTTTTTTGCTGCATTTTGCTGTCTGTGCATTTTTTTAGGGGTTAATTTTGTTGTTGTAATTTTTTAAAAACCCAAAGGCTCTTTTCAGAAACATTTAGTTAATTTAATTTAATTTTCAGAGCCATTAACCCCTAGCTTGCCAGTGATCGCTATATATCACTGGCAGTAGCATAGGTGCACTTTTTTTTGCTGCATTTTGCTGTCTGTGCATTTTTTTAGGGGTTAATTTTGTTGTTGTAATTTTTTAAAAACCCAAAGGCTCTTTTCAGAAACATTTAGTTAATTTAATTTTCAGAGCCATTAACCCCTAGCTTGCCAGTGATCGCTATAAATCACTGACAGTTGCATAGCTGTACTTTTTTGCTGTCTGTGCATTTTTTTAGGGGTTAATTTTGTTGTTGTAATTTTTTAAAAACCCAAAGGCTCTTTTCAGAAACATTTAGTTAATTTAATTTAATTTTCAGAGCCATTAACCCCTAGCTTGCCAGTGATCGCTATAAATCACTGGCAGTAGCATAGCTGTACTTTTTTGCTAGTTAATTTAGTTAATTAATTTAGTTAATTTAATTTAATTTTCAGAGCCATTAACCCCTAGCTTGCCAGTGATCGCTATAAATCACTGGCAGTTGCATAGCTGTACTTTTTTGCTGTCTGTGCATTTTTTTTAGGGGTTAATTTTGTTGTTGTAATTTTTTAAATACCCAAAGGCTCTTTTCAGAAACATTTAGTTAATTTAATTTAATTTTCAGAGCCATTAACCCTTAGCTTGCCAGTGATCGCTATAAATCACTGGCAGTAGCATAGCTGTACTTTTTTGCTAGTTAATTTAGTTAATTAATTTAGTTAATTTAATTTAATTTTCAGAGCCATTAACCCCTAGCTTGCCAGTGATCGCTATAAATCACTGGCAGTTGCATAGCTGTACTTTTTTGCTGTCTGTGCATTTTTTTAGGGGTTAATTTTGTTGTTGTAATTTTTTAAAAACCCAAAGGCTCTTTTCAGAAACATTTAGTTAATTTAATTTAATTTTCAGAGCCATTAACCTCTAGCTTGCCAGTGATCGCTGTAAATCACTGGCAGTAGCATAGCTGTACATTTTTGCTAGTTAATTTAGTTAATTAATTTAGTTAATTAAGTGTTGCTGCCATTGCTGCTGAAGAGTGGGTAACGCCTCATCTCCAGAGGCCAGATATCCCACCCTTCACAGCAAATGCTGGCATAAATATAGATGTGGCAGGTTTTAGCCCCCAGCAGTTTCTGGAAGTGTTTCTGGGCGATGATATATTGGGGAATATTGTCGCCCAAACTAATTTATATGCCCATCAGTTCCGTGCTGCAAAGCCTGGAACATATTTGGCAAAGCAGCAATGGGCCCCCATCAATGTGCCAGAATTCAAAAAATTCTGGGCATTGACTATGCTGATGGGCATCATAAAGAAACCCTCCATTCGCTCCTACTGGAGTACTAGCCCCATCTGCTCTACCCCCATTTTCTCCCAGACTATGTCGAGGAAGAGGTATGAAATGATTCTGCATTTCATGCACTTCAGCGACAACAGCCTGTGCCCCCCTAGGGAGCATCCCCAATTTGACAGGCTGTATAAAATCCGCCCCCTGATAACCCACTTTTCTGCCAGGTTTGCAGAGGCTTATACACCTGGAAGGAATATATGCGTTGATGAATCCCTAATGAAGTATAAGGGAAGGCTGGGATTCAAGCAGTATATTCCTTCCAAACGCTCCAGATATGGGGTAAAGGTGTATAAGCTCTGTGACAGCGAGACTGGGTATACTCAGGCTTTCCGGGTGTATGAGGGAAAGGATAGCCACCTTGACCCTCCAGGTTGCCCAGAACATATGGGAACCACTGGCAAGATTGTCTGGGACCTGATATTACCCCTAATGAACAAAGGGTATCACTTGTACTTAGACAATTTTTATACAAGTGTCCTTTTGTTCAAGCTACTGTATTGCTTTGATACAGTAGCTTGCGGTACAATTAAAAAGAACCGCGCAGGTTTCCCAGGACAGCTTGTACGCACCCGGCTACGAAGGGGGGAGACCTCAGCTCTGCGCCAAGAGGAGCTGTTGGCACTGAAGTACAGAGACAAGAAGGATGTATACCTTCTTACCACCATCCACACAGAGAGGACGGTGGCGGTTTCTGTACGTGGCAGAGCTGAGATCATAAGGAAGCCAGTGTGCATCAAGTCTTATAACCGGCATATGGGTGGGGTTGATCTGGCTGATCAGCTGCTGCAGCCCTACCTAATTATGCGGAAGACAAGGGCCTGGTACAAAAAGGTTGCAATTTACCTAATGCAGATTGCAACCCACAACGCTTTTTTGTTGTTCAAAAAAGCAAACCCCAGAGTTAAAAAGACTTTTTTACAGTTTCAGCTCCAGATTATTACGGGGATTTTGTACCATGATGCACCTGCTCCCCGGGCGGTGATGGGAGAGAGCAGAGTTGGGGCTACCCATTTTATTTTTAAAATCCCCCCTACTGCCACAAAGCAGAAACCACAAAAAAAATGCAGAGTCTGTACCAAGAGGGGGAAGAGAAGGGACACCATATATTACTGTCCTGATTGCCCTGGACAGCCTGCACTCTGCATTGGGGACTGCTTCAAGCGGTACCATACAATGGTCAATTTTTAAAAAAATAAATACATTTGCTGTTACATATATATATATATATTTTTGGTTATGTTTACAGTTAGATGTTTTTTTGGTTTTTTTACTTTTACTGTGCCAGATTTTTACATTTCACTACTCTATTTTTTTCTAAAATTGGGCCTGTTTTTTTTTAACCAAAACCCCTGTCAAACCTATGCATGGGGGACATAGGTGTTCTCAGGGTGCCTTGCAGAAAACAACCTGAAGTATGTTTTTGTAATAACTTACAACAGTCTCTCCTAAATTATAGTCAAAAAGCAATGTGTCTGTAAAAATGAAAATTGAAAAATTACCACCATACACTTTCTCCAATTTTTTGGGCTAAAACGGTTGCTTCAAAGGCATCAAAGCACACCATATACAATACCTTGGGGTGTCAACATTTAAAAAATATACACTTTGAATGCAATAAATAAAAGTGGGGTATGCGATAGGCCCCAAACTAAAGATAGGCCTATCAGAAGAAATACTCTCATTTTTAATAACTAAAATCACAAGTCATAAAATTGTAACATAACCTTCCCAAAATCCTGGCAAACCTATGCATGGGGGGCATAGGTGTACTCAGGGTGCCTTGCAGAAAACAACCTGAAGTATTCTTTTGCAATAACTTACAACAATCTCTCCTAAATCATAGTCAAAAAGCAATGTGTCTGTAAAAATGAAAATTGAAAAATTACCACCATATACTTTCTCCAATTTTTTGGGCTAAAACGGTTGCTTCAAAGGCATCAAAGCACACCATATACAATACCTTGGGGTGTCAACATTTAAAAAATATACACTTTGAATGCAATAAATAAAAGTGGGGTATGTGATAGGCCCCAAACTAAAGATAGGCCTATCAGAAGAAATACTCTCATTTTTAATAACTAAAATCATGTAACATAACCTTCCCAAAATCCTCTCAAACCTATGCATGGGGGGCATAGGTGTACTCAGGGTGCCTTGCAGAAAACAACCTGAAGTATTCTTTTGCAATAACTTACAACAGTCTCTCCTAAATCATAGTAAAAAAGCAATGTGTCTGTAACAATGAAAATTGAAAAATTACCACCATATACTTTCTCCAATTTTTTGGGCTAAAACGGTTGCATCAAAGTCATCAAACCACTCCATGTATAATACCTTGGGGGGTCAACTTTTTAAATATAATCACATTTATGGAAAACAAATAAATTGGGGTATGTTAAAAGACCCCCAAAAAAGACGATAGGCAAAGAAAATATGTTAAATGTGAAAAAAAATCACAAACACATGTCAGACATTTGGCATTGCACCGCCCAAACAAGCCACCAAACCTATGCATAGGTGGTATCACTGAACTCAGGAGATGTTGGTGACCACATATTGGTGTCTTCTTTGGTAGTAACACATAACAGGAGCTGTGAATCCATGTCTAAAGTACAATGTATGTGAAAAATAACACAAAGAAATGAATGCCCAATAGTTTGACAAAGACTAGTGGTTGAATTAGTGTATGGAAAGTGTTAAAACACCTGCATTTGAAATACCCTAGGATGTCTACTTTTCAAAAATATATGGTTTTATGGGGGTAAATTACATTGGCCGGCTTCAGAAATGTCTTAAATAGAACATGGGTGCATGGGATGTGAAAAGGGGAAGTGTAAAAATGGAATGCGCTTCCTAAAAATAAGGCCTTCTAGCCCCCAGAGAACCCAACACACCTATACATGGGTGGTATCACTGTACTCAGGAGATGTTGTTGAACACATATTGAGGTGTTTTTTGGCAGTAACACATAATCCATGTCTAAAGTACAATGTGTGTGAAAAATAACACAAAAAAATGACTACCCAAAAGTTTGACAAAGACTGGTGGTTAAATAAGTTCATGGAAAGTGTGAAAATACCAGCATTTCAAATACCCTAGGGGGTCTACTTCTCAAAAATATATGGTTTTATGGGGGTAAATTTCATTGACCGGCTTCAGAAATGTCCCAAATAGGACATGGGTGCATGATGACCGATGTGAAAATTCCAAATTGAAAAACTGGAATGCGCTTCCTAAAAATAAGGCCTTCTAGCCCCCAGAGAACCCAACACACCTATACATAGGTGGTATCACTGTACTCAGGAGATGTTGTTGAACACGTATTGAGGTGCTTTTTGGCAGTAACACATAACAGGAACTGAGAATCCATGCCTAAAATACAATGTGTGTGAAAAATAACACAAAATAATGACTACCCAAAAGTTTGACAAAGACTGGTGGTTGAATTAGTGCATGGAAAGTGTTAAAATACCAGCATTTGAAATACCCTAGGGTGTCTACTTTTCAAAAATATATGGTTTGATGGGGGTAAATTCCATTGGCCAGCTTCAGAAATGTCCCAAATAGGACATGGGTGCATGATGACCGATGTGAAAATTCCAAGTTGAAAAACTGGAATGCGCTTCCTAAAATTAAGGCCTTTTAGCCCCCAGAGAACCCGACACACCTATACATGGGTGGTATCACTGTACTCAGGAGATGTTGTTGAACACATATTGAGGTGTTTTTTGGCAGTAACACATAACAGGAACTGAGAATCCATGCCTAAAATACAATGTGTGTGAAAAATAACACAAAATAATGACTACCCAAAAGTTTGACAAAGACTGGTGGTTGAATTAGTGCATGGAAAGTGTTAAAATACAAGCATTTGAAATACCCTAGGGTGTCTACTTTTCAAAAATATATGGTTTGATGGGGGTAAATTCCATTGACCAGCTTCAGAAATGTCCCAAATAGGACATGGGTGCATGATGACCGATGTGAAAATTCCAAGTTGAAAAACTGGAATGCACTTCCTAAAATTAAGGCCTTTTAGCCCCCAGAGAACCCGACACACCTATACATGGGTGGTATCACTGTACTCAGGAGATGTTGTTGAACACATATTGAGGGGTTTTTGGTAGTAACACATAACAGGAACTGAGAATCCATGCCTAAAGTACAATGTGTGTGAAAAATAACACAAAATAATGACTACCCAAAAGTTTGACAAAGACTGGTGGTTGAATTAGTGCATGGAAAGTGTTAAAATACAAGCATTTGAAATACCCTAGGGTGTCTACTTTTCAAAAATATATGGTTTGATGGGGGTAAATTCCATTGACCAGCTTCAGAAATGTCCCAAATAGGACATGGGTGCATGATGACCGATGTGAAAATTCCAAGTTGAAAAACTGGAATGCGCTTCCTAAAATTAAGGCCTTTTAGCCCCCAGAGAACCCGACACACCTATACATGGGTGGTATCACTGTACTCAGGAGATGTTGTTGAACACATATTGAGGGTTTTTTTGGTAGTAACACATAACAGGAACTGAGAATCCATGCCTAAAGTACAATGTGTGTGAAAAATAACACAAAATAATGACTACCCAAAAGTTTGACAAAGACTGGTGGTTGAATTAGTGCATGGAAAGTGTTAAAATACAAGCATTTGAAATACCCTAGGGTGTCTACTTTTCAAAAATATATGGTTTGATGGGGGTAAATTCCATTGACCAGCTTCAGAAATGTCCCAAATAGGACATGGGTGCATGATGACCGATGTGAAAATTCCAAATTGAAAAACTGGAATGCGCTTCCTAAAAATAAGGCCTTCTAGCCCCCAGAGAACCCAACACACCTATACATAGGTGGTATCACTGTACTCAGGAGATGTTGTTGAACACGTATTGAGGTGCTTTTTGGCAGTAACACATAACAGGAACTGAGAATCCATGCCTAAAATACAATGTGTGTGAAAAATAACACAAAAAAATGACTACCCAAAAGTTTGACAAAGACTGGTGGTTGAATTAGTGCATGGAAAGTGTTAAAATACCAGCATTTGAAATACCCTAGGGTGTCTACTTTTCAAAAATATATGGTTTGATGGGGGTAAATTCCATTGGCCAGCTTCAGAAATGTCCCAAATAGGACATGGGTGCATGATGACCGATGTGAAAATTCCAAGTTGAAAAACTGGAATGCGCTTCCTAAAATTAAGGCCTTTTAGCCCCCAGAGAACCCGACACACCTATACATGGGTGGTATCACTGTACTCAGGAGATGTTGTTGAACACATATTGAGGTGTTTTTTGGCAGTAACACATAACAGGAACTGAGAATCCATGCCTAAAATACAATGTGTGTGAAAAATAACACAAAATAATGACTACCCAAAAGTTTGACAAAGACTGGTGGTTGAATTAGTGCATGGAAAGTGTTAAAATACAAGCATTTGAAATACCCTAGGGTGTCTACTTTTCAAAAATATATGGTTTGATGGGGGTAAATTCCATTGACCAGCTTCAGAAATGTCCCAAATAGGACATGGGTGCATGATGACCGATGTGAAAATTCCAAGTTGAAAAACTGGAATGCACTTCCTAAAATTAAGGCCTTTTAGCCCCCAGAGAACCCGACACACCTATACATGGGTGGTATCACTGTACTCAGGAGATGTTGTTGAACACATATTGAGGGGTTTTTGGTAGTAACACATAACAGGAACTGAGAATCCATGCCTAAAGTACAATGTGTGTGAAAAATAACACAAAATAATGACTACCCAAAAGTTTGACAAAGACTGGTGGTTGAATTAGTGCATGGAAAGTGTTAAAATACAAGCATTTGAAATACCCTAGGGTGTCTACTTTTCAAAAATATATGGTTTGATGGGGGTAAATTCCATTGACCAGCTTCAGAAATGTCCCAAATAGGACATGGGTGCATGATGACCGATGTGAAAATTCCAAGTTGAAAAACTGGAATGCGCTTCCTAAAATTAAGGCCTTTTAGCCCCCAGAGAACCCGACACACCTATACATGGGTGGTATCACTGTACTCAGGAGATGTTGTTGAACACATATTGAGGTTTTTTTTGGTAGTAACACATAACAGGAACTGAGAATCCATGCCTAAAGTACAATGTGTGTGAAAAATAACACAAAATAATGACTACCCAAAAGTTTGACAAAGACTGGTGGTTGAATTAGTGCATGGAAAGTGTTAAAATACAAGCATTTGAAATACCCTAGGGTGTCTACTTTTCAAAAATATATGGTTTGATGGGGGTAAATTCCATTGACCAGCTTCAGAAATGTCCCAAATAGGACATGGGTGCATGATGACCGATGTGAAAATTCCAAGTTGAAAAACTGGAATGCGCTCCCTAAAAATAAGAGCTTTTAGCCCCCCGAGAACCCGACACACCTATACATGGGTGGTATCACTGTACCCAGGAGATGCTGCTGAAGACATATGAGGGTGTTATTTGGCAGTAACCCTTAATATTATCAGTAAATGTATTCTTAAATTGCTATTTTGTCAAAAAATCAAATTATTTTTTTTCCCCCCCAAACTTTGGCATAGATTGGTGGTAAAATGGTTGCATGAAAAAAGTCAAAATACCCCAAGTTTAATACCTTAGGTTGTCTTCTTTTAAAAAAATATATACATTTGAAGGGTTATTCAGGGATTCATGACAGATATTGGTGTTACAATGTAACTATCGCCAATTTTGAAAAAACATGGTTTTGAAATAGCAAAGTGCTACTTGTACTTATTGCCCTATAACTTGCAAAAAAAGCAAAGAACATGTAAACATTGGGTATTTATAAACTCAGGACAAAATTTAGAAACTGTTTAGCATTGGTATTTTATGGTGGTTGTAGATGTGTAAGAGATTTTGGGGCTCAAAGTTAGAAAAAGTGCATTTTTTTTCATTTTTTCCTCATATTTTATATTTTTTTTTATAGTAAATTATAAGATATGATGAAAATAATCATATCTTTAGAAAGTCCATTTAATAGCGAGAAAAACAGTATATAATATGTGTGGGTACAGTAAATGAGTAAGAGGAAAATTACAGTTAAACACAAACATCGCAGAAATGCAAAAATAGCCTTGGTCCCAGATGGTCAACAAATTGAAAAGTGGTCTGGTCACTAAGGGGTTAATGATTCCCCCCTGTATTTAAATAAAAAATAAAATAACTAAAAGAAATTGAATCCTGATGAGTTACTTTACCTGCAGATGGGCATGCTGACAAAATAAATATATTATTAAAATGTGTTCACCAGCTGTGTCTGTAAAAAAACAAACAAATAACAAAGATAAAAAATCTTACACATCATGTAAGTTGCCCTTTACAATAGATTATTAAAGTCAAATGAGGGATTCTCAGTGGTGCATATTGCAAACATGCTTGTGCTTAAAAGTCCATATAGTAAGAGGTATCACATTTTGTAGTAAATGAATATATGAACCATAGAGTAGTGCAAAAATACTTCTATACAGGTTTCTAAAGTTTCTTTTGTGACTTACTTAAAGGGATATGAAACAAATAAATTGTGATTCAGACAGAAAATACCAATTAAAAAAATGTACTTCTATTATCAAATGTGGTTAGTTCCCATGATATTCAGGGTTGAAGAGATACCTATGTAAGCATCTGGAGCACAACATGGCAGGAAATAGTGCTGCCATATAGTGCTCTTGCAAATGGATAACATTTTTGCAAAACTGCTGCAATAGAGATCTCCATAAATGATCCGGCTCCTAAGCATAGGTCCCTGTTTTTCAACAAAAGATACCAAGAGAATAAAGAAAAAAACTAAAGTTTTTGGTTTTCATGTCACTTTAAGCTAATGTTGACATAGTTAACCCTTTGAGTGCACAATAATGATTTGGAAGCATACATGTATGTCACTTAGCTTGATGATATTTTTCTGATTGATTATTACCTTAACCCTTTGAGTGCTAATGACGGCTCTGAGCCGTCACAGAGTTTCTCACTCTGGTGCTAATGACGGCTCAGAGCCGTCATGAGCACTCTCCCACCTTGAGGGAGATCTGGGGGCACCTTACTGCTCCTACCCCGGTGATCATGCCTGTAGAGTGACAGGCATCGCCGGGCTTCACGTGATGCGCGGTGACGTCACGCGCAATTACGTGATGACGTCACCGCGCAACTTTATTTATACTTAACAATGTTAAGTATAGGAGGAGGGGGCATGCTGCTTAGAAGCCTGTATCTCAAGCATCTAAGCAGCTACAGACCCCCAAGACCCACTGTTGTAAAGGTAATCGCCTAACCTTTCCAACAGTGTAAGTCTTGGGGGTCTGTAAAAAAAAAAAAAAAAAGTTAAAAAATGTTTTCCCAAAATTTCAAAAATAAAAAAATTAATAGAAAATATTAGCACCCAGGTGGGAAATGGCTTAGCAGCCAAAGGGTTAAGTAGTATTTTGCTTTTTGCTGCTGATTTGTAGCTACACTCTTACACCTAAGATGCTGATTGACATAAGCATCCCTGCTCTGCCGGTCCCTACACAAGGTCCCCATATGCTTTAGCATCCAGTTCATTATATTGACCCTAAACCAGGGCTCCACAAACCCAGGAGCCACTGGCTCCTCGAATTCTATCCCTGGCTCCTAAGTTTTTGATCTCCATATATACAAATACCACTGCCTGACTCCTAAAAGTATCTCTGTCCCCTAAATATTCCTACTGGCTCCTAACTTTTAAACAGATTTGTCAACCACTGCCCTAACTATAAAGCTCTCAACAACTTCACACTCCTCACATCTCCAAATACTCTTCAAACCATCCTCCTCAATCAACACCCAACCTATTTTCACTTTCATGAGTTCTACTTCCCTCCCCGGCCTCTAATACTTCTGCCTTTTCTCACAACTGCAACCCTCATGATGCCACCCTACATGTTCTGTCTTCTTATCCCTCAGCCTGTAGAACTTCCTCTTGTATTAGCTTGTTTTGTTTAATGTATGTGTAATGAATCATTGTGTACCTCTACTCATCTACCCACGAAATTTGGTAGCGCATTACAAATTATAATAATAATAATAAAAAGAAGAATAATCGTGTAGTTCACCGTATGATTCTGTGCATGGCTTATTCTACCCACAGGACGTTTTAAGTATATATAGAATGCTTTGTTGTGAGTAAATGCTGCAGTGCTTGCAATAATATGATTGAAATAGCGTGGAAAATTTCCATCAATAAAACTACCTTTACAGTTTATTCCATTATATTTTTACACTGTCTTAATTTAGGGGAAAATGTTGTAGTCTGTGTCTGAAGCGTTAATGTTTTCAGTATTTAGTGATATTATTTGGGACTTTAGATGCTCCTGGTTACATGTCCGGGCCCGTTGGTTATTTCAGTCTGTTTGTTCTTGGATGATAATTTGTTTAATACAGTTGACAGCTGTGTCTGACCTTCCTTGTGTTTAGCATTGGTTGTGAATAGGTTTCAGAATATGGTGGCTAGACAGCCAGGTTAATGCAATAGGCAATTGTGTCTGACACATGTACCTGCTGCTGCCTGAGTATCTAAAAGAGGGCATTTGCAAATTATTTTTTTGTTTCCTTTTTATAAAGTAGCACTAAGGTGTTCCTTAAAGGGACACTGAACCCAAATTTTTTCTTTCATGATTCAGATAGAGCATTACATTTTAAGAAACTTTCTAATTTACTCCTATTATTAAATGTTCTTCATTCTCTTGGTATCTTTATTTCAAATGCAAGAATGCAAGTTTAGATGCCGGCCCATTTTTGGTGAACAACCTAGGTTGTTCTTTCTGATTGGTGGATAAATTCATCCACCAATAAAAAGTGATGTCCAGAGTTCTGAACCAAAACAAAGCTTAGATGCCTTCTTTTTCAAATAAAGATAGCAAGAGAACGAAGAAAAATTCATAATAGGAGTAAATTAGAATGTTGCTTAAAATTGCATGCTCTATCTGGATCATGAAAGAAAAAATGTGGGTTCAGTGTCCCTTTAATGCTTGGTACAGTATAACATATTGTTATTTAATTTGTACCTTGTAACACTTTCAGTGCTGAGCCATTTCATTCCCTTGTGCTAGAGCGACTTTAGTTGTTTAGACCTCATTGCATTTACACATGCATTTCAAAGTTCTTTTCTGTGAGGTACACAGACAAGTCATACCTCTTCTTTCTTCTTTCTTCTTTCTTCTTCTTCTTCAATACAGTAATGCAGTAAAATGTAACCATCTGAGATGCAAAAAAAGATACAGTATATATGTTGTGGGTAAAGTAGGAAATTGGGTAATCCTAACATTACCCGGGTAAACTTGACATTACCCAAGTGGCTGTGGGTAAATCCCGATGTAACATGATAAATCTTCTCAGCAGACATATATACGATGCACTGTAATTCACACATCTTCACTATCTTTTTTGCCTCCGCTAGGGGTGTTCAATGTTAAACCTCATTCCCCAAGGTTCACTTGGAGTGGATGCCAGATGATCAGCGGGGCACCTTCCTTAAACCCACCAGGCAGTGTAACAAAAATAGTGTAGATGGGGGAATTACATTACATCAGTCTTTACCCACAGCCGCTTGGGTAATGTCACTGGTTTACCCGGGTAATCCTAGGATTACCCAGATTTCTGACTTTACCCGTAACATATATATGTATGTGTGTGTATGTGTGTCATTTTCTATGGATTACATGGTAAAACAATAGCATAAAAAGTCATATAAAATACAAATTTATTTACATTGGCATGGAGAGTCCACAAATCCATTCCAATTACTAGTGGGAATTCAACTCCTAGCCAGCAGAAGGTGGCATAGAACACCCCTGCAGAGCTGTTAAGTGTTACTAACATTACCCATAATCCCCATTCATTCTTTGCCTTTATCATCAGGAGGATGTGCGAAGATGGTGTCTGAAAAATATAATACTTTAATGGGTACTTTTCCCTGCAAGCAAGGATTTGGGGCTATGCTGTGTCCATCTAATTCTGTTTAGTATGAATAATGGTGGCTTTTAGCTGTTAGAAGACTGCAAGGTGGTCTTTGCTTAACTTATAACATCAATGCTACCCCTATTATAGAAAACCAGGGTTGGTTACTCTGTTTTTTTTTCTTTTTTAAGACACGATGAGTCCACGGATCATCTTAATTATTACTGGGATATTCACCTCCTGGTCAGCAGGAGGAGGCAAAAAGCACCACAGCAGAGCTGTTAAATAGCTCCTACCTTCCCTCCCACTCCAGTCATTCTCTTTGCCTACGTTAGTGATAGGTAGTGGCAAAGTGAGGTGTTAGATTACATTCTTCAATCAAGAGTTTATTACTTTTAAAGTAGTGCAAGATTGTGCTGCTTTGTTCTGAGGTGTAGCCGTAGTCCATATCAGTCTCTACAGGAGAGCTTTGGTGGCATTAGAGCAATGGGAACTTGTGGGACATAATTCTCACTGCGCCTCCCATATTTCTTGCTGCCCTATATCCTTCAGTCTGAGGTATTTATTGACTCAGCATTTTATTATCCTCAGGTAGATGTGAGGGAGAGGACCTCTCAAGCCTGAGAGCTGCCTTGCTGCCAGGCAGAAGTTAAGGTAAGTGCTACTTTAAATTTCTGGGGCACAAGGAGACTCTGAATATTTTTAGCACACAGAACATAAGGGGCTCTGTAGGAGATTGCTCTTTATTTTGGGACATTTTATTCTTTCATGAGGAGAAGGTACTTGGGCAGTGTTATGTAGCAGGCACTGGGGCTGGAGTTAAAGGATTCCAAAACTTTTAAATTTTAAGCAAATTTAGATCACCAATTTCGTATCACCAAAGTTTATAGCTCATAACTTACCTATTTATACAGCTTAACGATCTTTCTGAATATATTAAAAGTATAATTTTATATTTCAGGTATGACGTAACTAAAGGCAACCCTCTATTGTGGGCCGATTAATAACAAACTAAATTGCCAATCCGATTGCGTTCCAACGCATATCATTAAGTGACCAGGCGCATGTGCATTGCGATCCGTTTACTCACGCCTGCGCACAGCTCCGTTCTTGTCATCAGTTCTCTAATTGCAATTCAGAGGGTCTGCTGGTTTAAGGCTGAGTGACGTATTGGATGATGTGTGCATAAGATCGCGCATGCGCATAACGGCCGAAGTCCGACATTTTGATAACCCAGGTTATCTTTGATGATTGAAGGATGCAAAAGAATAGCCTAGCGGTGGGTTTGGAAATCAATAAACTTTCAAAGAAGGATATATTGAGAACGGTAATACTATGAAACACAATGCACATTACAAAGATTATTATAATTTTATAATCTTGCGATTGAAGATAAGTTTTTTCCATCATTTAGTGTCCCTTTAAGCTGCTAAACTAACAAGTTAAGGAATGGCTCCGGTGGTTTCACTTTCTATTTTAGTTGCAATAGAACGGCATTGTTTATGCCCACGATGGGCGGTCCTTCCTGTTTTTGCGCGCCACTGACATAGCGCTGTAGTTACTGAGAGGATCAGTGCGACATCAGGGAGGGGATTTATTAGTCTGTCCTAGAGCTGCATGGTGACAGTATTCATGCGCTTCTAGTATAGACACGGTATACCCGGTTTGGAGCGTTGTTACTTTGAATGTGAAAACGGAGAGTGTCAGAAACGGATCATCTGAGGAAATCTGGTTGATCGTTAGGTAGGAGTAGGTAGACGCCAATGTGGAACCACCAATCCCTTTCTGTTCTTCATGTATTGAAAGGACTGTGAGTTTTATAGGGACAAGATTTTTTCAGAGCCAGTCTCCTCTAAGGCAGATGTTGTCCAAGAGTCTTCTGATGAGGGTCAATATATGCCGCAGCTTTCTCCCCAAGCGTCCCAAAATTTACCGCCCCCGCAAGCAGTGCCCTGCGCTTCAGCTATAGTCCCTTCTAGGATTTCGTTACAAGACATAGCCTCTCTCATGTCTTCTACTATTTCTGATGCTTTGTCTGCCTTTCCAATGTTGCAGGGCAAACGCAAGAGAAAAGCCAATCCTACAGTTAGCGAGGTCTCTGATGCAATTGTGGCAATTTCGGAGGTATCCTCACAACGACCTGAAGAGGAGGGTACCGCAGTAGCTAGGTTAGAAGGAACCAGCACTTTAGGGGTTAAATCTTCTGTGGAAATTTCTTGGGACATAACTTATCTCTAAAGGTGGAGATATATTAAAAACAGGGGCATAGTAATAGGGATTTTTTTAACTTGTGTTCAAGTTAAATTTTAATAGGCTGGCAATGAGAGGGTTAAGTGAGCTCATAAATATCTGTGATTGGAAGGCTTCATATTTATTTTATATGTTAACCTTTTGCAAGGTTTTGTGAGGTAATTTATACTTTAAATTGTGTGTTGGAGACTAATCGTTATACTATAGTAGTTGTTATCTCAGTCTATAATGACCGGTTTGTTTAGTTAATTTGCTCCATTTTTCTCTGTGGCGCAGTTTCCTTTCTCTGTTGCAATCATGTGACCGGCCTCTGTGCTTCCGCTCCACGGCTTTTTCTATCAAGCCGAGTGTTTGGCGAGCTGTGTAACATAGTAGCTGTTTTGGTTAGCTGATCCAGATCTGTGTCCCTTAGCTGGTGATCGAGTCTCAAATTCAACTAGTGGGACATTCTCTGCTGGTCACCGGAGTGGCGAGTCCTCAGCAGAGCTGAGGGTTAGAGGTGCCAGTTCGTTTTTGTATTATTCCTCATCCTAACAATATTTTGTTTGCGGATATACAAACTATTTTGGGGTTCTTTTGTTAAGGGCATATTTAATTAATTGGACATTAATTTTGTTAGTGGGGGCCAATTTCCTATCAATATGGACCCTGATGCAAATTTAAGTGTGTCATTTGAAAAATGTTTATATTGCTTGGAGGCTCAAATTATTCCTCCTGCACAGTTTTGATCCTCATGTTAAAACAATATGCTTTTGTCTAAAAATAAAAATTTCCTCTCAGAGCAATCTGTCTCTCTGGATAATGTTGTCCGTGCCATGCCTCAGCTTTCCCCTAAAATGTCTCAAGCTTTAGCAGTCTCACAAATTCCTGGGGGTGTTTATTTACCAGGATATTTTGTGGCGCAGATAACTTCTGCAGTTTCTGCATCCTTATCAGCCTTCCCTATAGCTTGTAAGAGAGAGAGGAAACCTAAGAATATATTTCATACGCCTCTAAGTCTGTGTTAGTCTCTCTCTGTTATCTGAGGAGGATCATTCCTCAGAGGCTTCAGAGGGCGAGATTTCAGACTCTGAGACTGCTGTCGCTAGTACAGCAGATCAAGAGGAGGTTAATTTTAGATTTAAGCTGGAGCACCTCCGTTTACTTTTGACGGTGGTCCTAGCCACTTTGGAGGACTCAGACACTACTGCCACTGAGACTCCTAAGAAGTCTAATAAACTTAACAGAGTGTTTGATGTAGAACCTTCATCTGTAGAGGTATTCCTGGTCCCAGATCGTATGTTGGACATTATAGCTCAGTAATGGGAGAAGCCAGGGATCCCCTTTTCCCCATCCCCTGTTTTTAAGAAAATGTTTCCTGTTGCTGACTCTGTTCATGATTCATGGCTAACCGTACCTAAGGTTGAGGGTGTTATATTCACTCTAGCCAAGAGAACAACTATCCCCCTTGAGGATAGTTCATCTTTCAAGGACCCTATGGATAAGAAGCTGGAAGCTTACTTAAAGGGACACTGTACCCATTTTTTTTCTTTCATGATTCAGATAGAGCATGCAAATTTAAGCAACTTTCTAATTTACTCCTATTATCAATTTTTCTTTGTTCTCTTGCTTTCTTTATTTGAAAAAGAAGGCATCTAAGCTATTTTTGTGGTTCAGGACTATGGAAAGCACTTGTTTATTGGTGGGTGAATTTATCCACCAATCAGCAAGAACAACACAGTGTGTTTATCAAAAATGGGCCAGCATCTAAACTTACATTCTTGCATTTCAAATAGATACCAAGAGAATGAAGAAAATTTGATAATAGGAGTAAATTAGAAAGTTGCTTAAAAATGCATGCTCTATCTGAATCACGAAAGAAAAAAATTGGGTTCAGTGTCCCTTTAAGAAAGATGTATATTCATCAGGGTTTACAATGGCAACCAGTGGCAAGTATTGCTACGGTTGCAGGGGCAGCTTCTTATTGGTGCGACTTCTTGTCTGACCTAATTTCAGAGGAGACTACCATTGAGGAGATCCAGGATAGGATAAAAGCTTTTAATCTGGCTAATACTTTTATATGTGATGCCAGCATGCAAGTTGTTAGACTGGGAGCCAAAATTTCTAGCTTTGCGGTTCTAGCTTGCAGAGCTCTGTGGCTAAAATCTTGGTCTCTGGATGTTACAGCCAAGTCCAAACTTCTGTCTTTACCTTTTGGTCCTGGTCTGGCCGAGATTATTTCCAAAGTTACTGGTGGAAAGGGTTCTTTCCTACCTCAAGACAAGAAGGCTAGACCTAACGGTCGCCAGAATTCTAATTTTCCATTCCTTTCACAACTTCAAGGGAGAAAAAGTCTAAATCAGCATGAAGGGAACACCCCTGATACAGTCCTGGATCAAGTAGGGGCAGGGTTTCTTTCTTTTGACAGGCTTGGATCCGAGATGTCCAAGATCCTTGGGCTGTGGAGGTAGTATCCCAGGGATACAGGATAGGGTTCAAGTATTGTCCCCCCAGGGGCATATTTATCCTGTCAAGATTATCTGCAAACCAGGTGAAGAGAGAGGCCTTCTTAAATTGCGTAAGGGACCTATGGGACCTATCTTCTCTGGGAGTGAATGTTCCAGTTACTGTAGCGGCACAGGGTCAAGGATTCTATTCAAACCTTCTTGTGGTTCCCAAAAAGAAGGGAACTTTTCGACCAATATTGGACCTCAAGTACCTCAACAAATTTCTCAAGGATCCATCCTTCAAAATGGAGACTATACGTTCCATTCTATGACTATGACTACCATAGACCTGAAGGACATGTATCTTCATGTTCCCATTCACAGGGAACATCACCAATTCCTGCAGTTCACCTTTCTAGATAAACACTTCCAATGTGTTGCCCTTCTGCTTTGCCACGCCTCCTCTGCTCTTTACAAAGGTTTTAGGGGCTTTTTTGGCGGTGGTCAGATCTCAGGGAATAGAGGTGGTACCATACCTGGACGACATCTTGGTTCAGGCACCATCTTTTCATTTAGCAAAATCCCGCACAGAATCTCTGTTGTCTATTCTTTGTTCCCACGAGTGGAAAGTAAATCTGGAAAAGAGTTCCCTGGTGCCAGACACCAGGTTATGCTTTTTGGGGACGATCATAGACCCTCTGTCCATGAAGATTTTCCTGACAGACGTCAGAAAATCCAAAATTCTTGTTTCTTGTCTTTCACTTCAATCCTCTTTCCGTCCATCAGTGGCTCAGTGTATGTAAGTAATTGGTCTAATAGTTGCTTCCATGTACATTTTATTCCTTTTTGCTCGTTTCCATCTGAGACCTCTACATTTATGCATGCTCAAACAATGGAACGGAGACCACTCAGATCTTTCTCAGGATAGTTTTAGACCCCTAACGAGATATTCTCTATCCTTGTGGATTTCTTAGGACCATCTGTCTCAGGGAACATGCTTTATGAGACTATCCTGGGTGATTGTGACTAGTTTGGGGTTCTTTAAAGGCTCAGGGTCTTTCAACGTCTTATCTCCCAATAAATATTCTAGAGTTGAGAGCATTTTTCAATGCCCTAACAGCTTGGCCTCAATTGCGTTTGATCAGGTTTATCAGATTACAGTCGGACAACATCACCTCGGTGGCATATATCAACCACCAGGGAGGAACCCGGAGTTCCTTAGCTATGAAGGGACTCGCATTCTTCAGTGGGCGGAGTCTCACAATTGTCTTCTCTCTGCCATCCATATCCCAGGGGTGGACAACTGTAAAGCAGATTTTCTGAGCCGGCAGACCTGTCACCCCAGGGAGTGGTCTGTCCATACAGAGTTATTCTCAATAATAACCCTCAGGTTGGGGGTTCCGGAGTTGGATCTGATGACGTCTCGTCTAAATGCCAAGCTTCCAAGGTACGGGTCAAGATCAAGAGATCCACAAGCAGCTCTGATCGACTCTTTGGTGTTTCCTTGGGACTTCGGTCTATTTCCTCAGTTTGCTCTGCTTCCTCGAGTTATTGCTCATATCAAACAGGAGAGGGTGTCAGTGATTGTAATAGCTCGTGTCTGGCCTTGAAGGATCTGGTTCTCGGATCTGGTGAAGATGTCATCTCTTCCCCCTTGGAGGTTGCCTTTGAGGAAGGACCTTCTACTTCAGGGTTCCTTCCTCCACCCAAATCTAGATTCTCTGAAGCTGCTTGCTTGGAGATTGAATGCCTAGTCTTAGCTAAGCGTGGTGCCTTCTGTTTAGGTCCGCCTGTCTTGTTCTCCCTCCCTTCCATTCTGTGTCCTCTAGCTTGGGTATTGGTTCCCACTAGTAATTGAAATGGATTTGTGGACTCTCCATGCCATTGGAAAGAAAACAAAATGTATGCTTACCTGATAAATTTCTTTCTTTCCTGGCATGGAGAGTCCACAACCCGCCCTTAATTTGTGTTAAGATGGCCTTTTTTTTTATGAATCTCAGGCTCCTCTATACCCTTGTGTCATCTTCAATTTCCATTTTTCTTCTGCCGAATGACTGGGGATTATGGGTAATGGGAGTGACACTTAACAGCTCTGCTGGGGTGTTCTTTACCTCCTCCTGCTGGCCAGGAGTTGAATGCTCACTAGTAATTGGAATGGATTTGTTGACTGTCTATGCAAGGAAAGAAAGAAATTTATCAGGTAAGCATAAATTTTGTTTTTTTGTTTCATGATTTAGATAGAGCATGCAATTATAAATATACTTCTATTATCTAATTTGCTTTTTTCTCTTGGTATCTTAGCAATGCCCTACTGGGAGCTAGCTGCTGATTGGTGGCTGCACGTCTGCCTCTTGTCATTGTCATTCCAGATGTGTTCAGCTAGCATTGCTGCTCCTTTAACAAAGGATACCAAGAGAATGAAGCATGTTTGATAATAAAATTAAATTGGACATTTTTTAAAATGATATACTCTATTGAAATCACAAAATTATTATTTTTTTGGTTTCATGTACCTTTAAGATCTCCAACACAATGCCATATTTTAGTATCAATTCAGCTTCCAAAAGTACCCAAACATTTTATACCTATATTGTTCAATAATAGAATATAAAATGTATTCATTTTGCACCAATATGCAATTTTTTCAGAATGTAGTAGGTATAATATATATATATATATATATATATATATATATATATATATATATATATATATATATATATATATATATATATATATATATAATATCTAAGTATACAAATGCTAAATAAAATTTTAAAAAAATCTCTACATTTTTTAAATTTTTTTTTATTGAGGTTTAATATTCAATAACAGACAAGCAATACTTCAAATAGTGTGCTAGTACAGAAATAAAAATCATATCAATTGCATTGGTGGAAATATTCAAGTATATTTATCACAGAATCATTTAAACATGTAAGAGATGAACATTTTCAATATATTCTAAATTGTGATTTCCCAGGAGTAGCTTAACTCAAATAGTTGAAACAAACATCATGCTATAAAGAAAACATTTTATATTTTTTTTAACTCACCACTACCAGTATTTATTCTGATTCCTGATATTTTTCTTGGATTGTTTAGCCCTGACATAACACAAAAAAATCAGTCTTGCTGGCACTGCCAGGTGATATGTTAATATTATGACGATCACTTGGCAGTTATACAGACATGAAACCCAATATTGAAATGATGGGACCTCACTCTTTCAATTGAGTGGTCTTATGATATAGTTTATGTCTATGGTGTTGAGATAATAAAAGCCTCTTAAATATTGACCAAACTCTTAAATTATAACCAAAGCTGTTAGGTATTTGGGATTGTTATTACAGTCACATAGCAGCTGGATAGACACTTGATCACTCATTTGAAAGCGGGGCCTATATTTCAAAAGAGGAAACATTTGACCCATTGTCGAGCTTATTTTGTTGTACCAGGGTCACTTTTAAAGCCTAGATCATGGCAAAGGTCACTTAATATTCAGGTGATTGCAATGTCTGTGGAAATCCTCTGCTACCTAAAGGGACATTACACCTCTTATACCATATAGATGTTAGGCGAATAATATTTTATGGTAATTACCTAGTAGTGAGAGGTTTATAAAGCTCCACATTGTAAAAGGGGGCATAATTTGGGGCAGATGGTCACGTGAAATTTAGAAACCACCCCTTTAATGAAACCAGAGGGAGATTGAGGCTCTGTAATAGCCCAAGTCTCCCACCACTAAAAATGACCTGGTTTCTGCTGGGACAGGGGATCACCATTTCTTTCAGAAGGTAGTGAGTTCACAAACTATTACTCCTGGCATTCAACTTCTGGCAACTAGGAGAAGGTAAAGATGCCCAACATTCCAAGAACTTTTAATCCTTCTCACCTCTCTGGTATCCCAGTCTTATCTTTGCCTTCATAGGAGGAAGGTGAAGAATAGAGGTGCTATAGATTCTCAGTTGAAAGGGTTTCTCAGACCGGCTTTACACCCATTTTCTCCTCATAGAGCCATAATAGAAAAGAGGGGAGCATGGAGCACTTTGATAGTGACAGAAAAACACCCTCTGGGAGTTAGTCACAAGCCTGCCACAGTTGTCACGAGAACTTGTCCCTTAAGCCTCCTCCTGTTGAGTCAGCCTGTTACTGGTGTCGCAAAGACATGTCCGTTAGCCTACACCTATCAGTTCATCGTACTCCTTTGTGATATCCTCAGCTGTTGCTTGCACAGCACTGGATGGACTCTGTACTTAAAGCAGTATTTTTTGCATCTGGTAAGCACGGTAGAGTGGGTGCATCTTAAAGTGAATGTAAAGTTAAATGAATGAGTCCCCGGTTTTGAAAAATACTATTAAAACAAGGGCCCTTTCATTCGTTAAACTTTACATTGCTGCATTTTTTTTTAAATACTTACCTTTTCTTTTACAAAGATAAAAGACGGTCTGGGTTCCCTAAAGAAAAAGTAAATTTATGCTTACCTGATAAATTAATTTCTTTTACGATATGACGAGTCCACGGATTTCATACTTACTTGTGGCATATTAACCTCCTGCTAACAGGAAGTGACAAAGAGCACCACAGCAGAGCTGTATATATAGCCCCTCCCTTCCCCTCCACCCCCAGTCATTCTCTTTGCCTGTGTTATACTAGGAAGACAGGGTAAAGTGAGGTGTTAGTTTTAGTTTCTTCAATCAAGAAGTTTGTTATTTTAAATGGTACCGGTGTGTACTATTTTTCTCAGGGGGATATGGAAGAAGATTTCTGCCCTGAGGTTGATGATCTTAGCAGTTGTAACTAAGATCCATGCTGGTTCCCACAAGACTTCTGAAGGTAACCATGAGACATCTTCAGTGTGGAGACCGGTTTCATGCTACAAGCAGCATTAAGGTATGTGCAGCCTTTTTTTTCTGAGGAGACTTGATATATCAGAACTGGCTGGCATTTATTTCCCTGAATGGGGTAAGCAGTATTCCTATTTTATATAAAGGGTATTACTGGAGTCCCTGATTTTATTTAATGATTGACTTATGGGCATTGTGTGACACTATGGGCATTCAGTGAAAAACAATGTATAACATTTTTATTTCTGTCAGGCATATGTTTGTTTTCTGGTGTTTTTGAGGGCTTGTAGGCATTAGTTGTTTAAACTTAGGTGTGAAACCGTTTTCCATGCGGTTGTGTTTGGGCCTACTTCGGCATTTGACCCCCAAGGGGCGTGGCCTATTTTCACGCGCTCAGATGCTCACTTCCTTCAGGCTAGGCAGCAGCAAGCAGTAACTCCGGTGGCTCCTTGACTGTGCAAGCTGGTCTGAAGTGTTGGAAAGTTATTTTGAAGTACCCTGGGGGCAGGTAGGCGCCACAGCAGAGCTGTGGCGAGGTGCAGAGGGTATTTTTGTCTATAAAATGACTAATTATTGATATAAGTACTTTAGAGCCTTATTTTCTGCCCTTGCTTCAGGGTGCAGTAATTTTTGGATAAACCAATGATCGTAGGTTAAATTTTGAGATGATTTAACGTTTTTTGAGCATTTTGGAAAAATTGTTCACTTTTTCTCTTCTTAAAGGTGCAGTACACGCTTTTTCTAAAGTTTATATTATGCAATAAATAAGTGTTTCAACGACTTTTGTGCTTATTACTAGTCTGTTCAACATGAGGATTCTCATTGGTCTATGTGTTTAGAAGCTATTGTGCAACCCCCTCTAACATTGTGTAACTCTTGTACTGAAAGAGCCTTACATTGTAAAGACCATATATTAGGTCAAGAAAGTTTTTATTTCTTCCTAAGGTTGTTTCAAATAAGAATATTAATCAGGAAATTATTGTTCCTTCATTGTGTCCTAATCCTTCTTCCAAGAAGGAGCGTCTGTTACATAACTTGGACGTGGTCCGTGCCTTAAAGTTTTACTTACAGGCAACTAAGGATTTCCGTCAGTCATCTTCATTGTTCATTGTTTATTCTGGAAAGCGTAGGGGTCAGAAAGCTATGGCTACCTCTCTTTCTTTTTGGCTGAGAAGTATGATCCGTCTGGCATATGAGACTGCTGGACAGCAGCCTCCTGAAATAATTATGGCTCATTCTACTAGGGCTGTGGCTTCCACATGGACTTTTAAAAACGATGCATCTGTTGAACAGATTTGTAAGGCTGCGACTTGGTCGTCCCTTCATACTTTTTCCAAATTTTACAAATTTGATACTTTTGCTTCTTCTGAAGCTATTTTTGGGAGAAATGTTCTTCAAGCAGTGGTGCCTTCTGTTTAGGTGCCTGTCTTGTCCCTCCCTTTCATCCGTGTCCTATTGCTTTGGTATTGGTTTCCCACAAGTAAGCATGAAATTCGTGGACTCGTCATATCTTTGTAAAAGAAAACTAAATTTATGCTTACCTGATAAATTAATTTATTTTACGATATGACGAGTCCACGGCCCACCCTGTTCTTTTAAGACAGTTTTTTCTTTATATTTTTTGTAAACTTTAGTCACCTCTGCACCTTTTAGCCTTTCCTTTTCTCTTCCTATAACCTTCGGCCGAATGACTGGAGGTGGAGGGGAAGGGAGGGGCTATATATATAGCTCTGCTGTGGTGCTCTTTGCCACTTCCTGTTTGCAGGAGGTTAATATCCCACAAGTAAGGATGAAATCCGTGGACTCGTCATATCGTAAAAGAAATTAATTTATCAGGTAAGCATAAATTTACTTTTTTCTTTAGGGAACCCAGACTGTCTCTCTGTACTTAGCATATTGATGACGAAACCGGCTTCCTCCAATCATTGCGTGGCATCACGAGATGGACGATACGGGGTGCACGCCATGATTGGAGGAAGCTGGTTTAGTAATTGCTGAGGAAAGTACAGAGGAGCTGCAGGTGGAGGATCGCTGGTCTAGGTTTCCTAAAGAGAAACATATGAGAGAAAATGAAGGCGCTTCATAGGGTGAGTAAGTTCGAACAGGGTTAAAACTTGAAAATGAAGACAAGTGGCAACTCACGTTTTAGCAGGCACCTCCACCAGTGGTGCGTGAGACACGAGCTGGGGCACACCGGTCCCCCCCCCAGCGAGACAGTCACTGGCTGTAGCAGTCGGGCTGAGAGTACAGCGTGTGATACCAGGAAAAGCCAAACAGCGTCAGTACGTTCTACTGATTCCCTGTGAGGTAATTAGCCCAGGATACAGCTGAGACCACAGACGGTCAGCAAGAGAAATGTAAATCCAACGTGGGAAAACAGGAAATTCAAACTGTGACTGGATGCTTGCAGAAGTACACAGTGAAGGAGACAGTTCCAGATTAAAAATGGTTAAAAAGCTTTTGGGTTTTAGTGAGCGCCCCCTTTTTTATTATTGTACACAGTAGGTTTCTGACCCAGTGTTCTTTAACATTATAATTTCCTAAAGAGAAAAGGTAAGTATTTAAAGAAAAAACAACCCAAAAACGTTTTTAATAGTATTTTTAAAACCGGGCACTCATTCATTCAACTTTACATTCACTTTAAGGTAAGTGAAGACATTTTCATGCACTCACATACCCCACAGGCTTTTAGCAGGTACACCACTCAAAAGTGCATCATGGCCAGGGAACATACACATGTGAAAGACTAATTCCACCTTTATTATTTAGACTTTTTATACTTAATTTAGTAACTATAAAAACATTATTATAGGGTAATAGCTGCTATTTAGTATTCTGCTAATTCACCTGGGCATTACATCTCAATGCAACCTTATACCCTGTGTTATATACACAATGAAAGGGCTTTAACTGTTTGTCAATGTGAGGGGGGGTCTCTGACTTTTTATTTTGCTGTGCTTATTTCTTTACTTATAGCACATTCCTTCACTTTAGCACGCTCACCCCTCGGCTTTGCTACACAGCACATTTGGCTGCGCTTTAGAGCCACGCTCCCGACCTTAGGTAGTACGCTAGCTTTACTACATTTGTTTTTTATGGAGCTAGAAGTAGCAGTTTGTTATCGCTGCAGTTACAGTTAGTAATTGCTCTATTTCCTGCTGTTATTTAGAATTTCTCTACTGCTCCTTTGTTTATATGTGCAACTGAAGGGTAAGATATTTGTTATTTATTATGCCAGGCAAAATTTTTGCAGTGATCTTTTATTATTTACTATTATTACACAAGGATAGTTTACCTTTAATACTTATTGCCCAAGGTTGACTGTCTCATATGTCTGTCTTTATTCTACAACTTCCTTGTTACATTGTTTCCAAACAGTATATTTCTCTTGTAAGGTGTATCCAGTCCACGGGTTCATCCTTTACTTGTGGGATATTCTCCTTCCTAACAGGAAGTGGCAAAGAGAGCACACAGCAGAGCTGTCCATATAGCTCCCCCTCTAGCCCCACCCCCCAGTCATTCTCTTTGCCGGCTCTAAGCAATAAGGTCCCTCTCGGAAAGGTAAAGTGAATGTGGTGTTAGATTGTAGTTTTTGTTCTACAAGCAAAAGTTTGTTATTTTAAATGGTACCGGTGTGTACTATTTACTCTCCAGCAGAAAAGAGATGAAGATTTCTGCAGGGAGGAAGATGATTTTAGCATGTTGTAGCTAAAATCCACTGCTGTTCCCACAAAGGACTGAGGAGTACCAGATAACTTCAGTTGGGGGGGAACGGTTTGCAGGTTAGGCTGCAATAAGGTATGTTCAGTCATTTATTTCTAGACAGGACTGTGATAATGCTAGAAAAGGACTGATAAGATCCCCATGAGGGAAGGGTAAGCTTTATTCAGAGACTAAGTATGGAATTACAAGCTTACATAACAGGGCTAATTTAGGCTGGTTGACACTATTTTATGGCAAACGGTTTTTACTAATAAATATCGTTTTTTGAGACACTTTGAAGGTTCCTTTGGATTTCTTTCAGGGGTTGTTACCCACATGGCTATTATTATAACACTTAGGAGTGTTTCTTTAGGCCTCACAGCACCGGAGTAAGGTGGGAGGGGCCTAATTTTGCGCCTCAGATGCGCAGTTAGATTGACTAGATCTTTAGGCTGTTTCACATGGAGGGTCCTGCTGCAGTTTGAGGGCCTATAAGAAGCTTTTTCCCCACAAATCTGGTTCCTAAGGGCAGGTAGGGCCACAGCAGAGCTGTGGCAAGGTGCTGAAGTCGTTTTAACCGGTTGTTAGCTTGCTATTGATCCGGTTTGGGCATTAAGGGGTTAATCGTTTTTCTTGCTAGTTGTGCAATCTTACCAATGCTTTAGGTACATATTTTGAAAATTTCGAAAAGTTTGCTGCATTTTTCACTGTTTTGGAAAATTGTGTGCCTTTTTTATCTCTTAAAGGCACAGTAACGTTTTTTTTGCACAGGAGAGGGTGTCGGTGATTCTAATAGTGCCTGCGTGGCCACGCAGGACCTGGTATGCAGACCTAGTGGACATGTCATCCGTTCCACCATGGACTCTGCCAATAAGGCAGGACCTTCTACTTCAAGGTCTTTTCAAACATCCAAATCTAATTTCTCTGCGTCTGACTGCTTGGAGATTGAACGCCAAATTCTATCTAAGCGTGGTTTCTCGGAGTCGGTTATCGATACCTTGATTCAGGCTAGAAAGCCTGTCACCAGGAAAATCTACCATAAGATGTGGCGAAAATATCTTTGTTGGTGCGAATCCAAGGGTTACTCATGGAGTAAGATTAGGATTCCCAGGATATTGTCTTTTCTCCAAGATGGATTGGAGAAAGGATTGTCAGCTAGTTCCTTAAAAGGACAGATATCTGCTTTGTCTATTCTTTTACACAAACGTCTGGCGGAGGTACCAGACGTTCAAGCGTTTACTCAGGCTTTAGTCAGAATCAAGCCTGTTTATAGACCTGTGGCTTCGCCATGGAGTCTGAATTTAGTTCTGCAAGGGGTTCCGTTTGAACCTTTACATTCCATAGATATTAAGCTTTTATCTTGGAAAGTTTTGTTTTTTGGTAGCTATCTCTTCTGCTCGAAGAGTTTCAGAGTTATCTGCTTTACAGTGTGACTCACCTTACTTGGTGTTCCATGCAGATAAGGTAGTTTTGCGTACCAAACCTGGTTTTCTTCCTAAGGTTGTGTCTAATAAGAATATTAACCAGGAAATTGTTGTTCCTTCTCTGTGTCCTAATCCTTCTTCGAAGAAGGAACGTCTATTACACAATCTTGATGTGGTTCGTGCTTTAAAGTTCTATTTACAAGCAACTAAGGATTTCAGACAAACAACTTCATCGTTTGTTATCTATTCTGGTAAGAGGAGAGGTCAGAAGGCGACTACTACCTCTCTTTCTTTTTGGCTGAAAAGCATCATCCGTCTGGCCTATGAGACTGCTGGCCAGCAGCCTCCTGAAACAATTACTGCTCACTCTCCCAGAGCAGTGGCTTCCACATGGGCTTTTAAAAATGAGGCTTCTGTTGAACAGATTTGTAAGGCAGCGACTTGGTCTTCGCTGCATACTTTTTCCAAATTTTCCAAATTCAATACTTTTGCTTCTTCTGAGGCTATTTTGGGAGAAAGGTTTTACAAGCAGTGGTGCCTTCCGTTTAAGGTACCTGTCTTGTTCCCTCCCTTTATCCGTGTCCTAAAGCTTTGGTATTGGTATCCCACAAGTAAGGATGAACCCATGGACTTGATACACTTTACAAGAGAAAACAGAATTTATGCTTACCTGATAAATTACTTTCTCTTGTGGTGTATCCAGTCCACAGCCCGCCCTGGCTATTAGTCAGGTAGATTTTTCGTTTCAACTACAGTCACCACTGCACCCTATGGCTTCTCCTTTTTCTTCCTAACCTTCGGTCGAATGACTGGGGAGTGGGGCTAGAGGGGGAGCTATATGGACAGCTCTGCTGTGTGCTCTCTTTGCCACTTCCTGTTAGGAAGGAGAATATCCCACAAGTAAAGGATGAACCCGTGGACTGGATACACCACAAGAGAAAGTAATTTATCAGGTAAGCATAAATTCTGTTTTACTGTGTTTATATGTATTTAAAGGCACATTCTACTCCAGAATTTTTGTTTAAAAAAAAAGCTAATCCCTTTATTTACCATTCCACAGTTTTGCATAACCAACACAGTTTTATTAATATACTTTTTACCTCCTGTGATTACCTTATATCTAAGCCTCTGCAGACTGCCCCCTTATTTTATTTTTTCTCAGAGTTGCATTTTAACCAATCAGTGCCCTCTCATAAGTAACTCCACGGGTGTGCGCACAATGTTATCTAATATGGCACACACGAACTAACGCCATCTAGCTTTGAATAAACTTTCAAATTTATTGAGGAAAAAAAGGTGGCCTTCTAGGGCTTGGAAATTAGCATATGTCCTACCTAGATTTAGCTTTCAACTAAGAATACCAAGAGAACAAAGCAAATTTGATGATAAAGTGAATTGGAAAGTTGTTTAAAATTGCATGCCCTATCTGAATCATGAAAGTTTAATTTTAACTAGACTGTCCTTTTAAAGTAAAATAAAAAAAATGTTGTGGCTGTCTTCATTTATTTTGTCTGTGTATATTTTTTCCAATGGAGAAATACTGTAGCTGACCCTATATCTATTCACTTATTTCATTTAGAGGGGAGAACCACTGATCACTTATTTAACACAAGTTAAGTTTCAATTTAGCAAGCGTTAAATATTTCTGAATCAGACTTCTACTTCAGTTTTGCAATTGCTCAATAAATAATGATATACATTCTACCTAATACTGCTTTTTCTATAAATGAATCTATTCTCTCTCTGTTGTTCTGTTCAGGAGGGGCGTTTTACAGAGTTTGCTCTAGGATTTAAATATTTGTTGTGCTCAATCATTTCTGCGTTTATGCCTCCTCAATGTAAGGACAGTTATGTTTTGTCGGATATTTATCCTACAATTGGATTTCCTGTTTTTCTTATACCCAAAAAATCAGACAAGATAAGGATACTCTTAAATATTAGACTTTGACACCTCCCTTATATTTCTGAAGGTGAGACAATATAAGATGATTAAGAGTCTATTACTAATCAATTCAGAGATAACCTTTTCTTTCCTAAGATATGGTGAGTCCAAGGCTTCATCATTTACTGTTGGGAATATCACTCCTGGCCAGCCCCCAGTCATTCTCTTTGTCTTGGTGCATGGAGGAGGTGAAATTTTGGTGTCTAAAGAAAAAATGGATTCTTTCACTTCAAGCAAGATTTTATCAAGTAGGAAGCCAGAGTTGGTTTACTCTGTTCTTTCCCCCTTTTTAAGGATTGGGTATAGCTGTACTCCACGTCAGTCTCTTCAGTAGGGCAGTGGTGGCTTTAAAGCAGTTAGGAACTTGTGAGGTGAGCCTCACTGCATTTTCCCAACATGTTGCTGCCCTAGTATAGAAAGCCAGAGTAGATTTACTCTGTTCTTTCCTTTTTCCACAGGTCTCTGTGAGGAGTGGCTTCCTTTCATACCGGGTGGGCTGTCCTCCTGCCAGACAGCTAGAGGTGCAGGTAAGTGCCTAATTTATATCTTGTGGGATAGAGTACGGCACTGAAGGGTTAAATACATTCTGCACACATATGGGACTTCAATCCTGGGATCAGGATTAATGACAGGCAGGTGGCAGGCATGTGTATCAGAGACTAAAAATTATATTCCTGGAGGAAGGAGTTAATTTTTATTGGTGCCTCAGGGGTCAACTTTATTCAGATGCTTATACCTTGCAGATAAGCCGGTTGCACCTTCTTAGCAGAAACCCTATCTCTTTGCACTGTGAGTAAAAGACTTAATTGTTTAAGTCTAGAAGGCAATTGTCATCTAGAAGGCATTTTTTTTCTCTTACTGAGGCGGTCTATCGGCTAGAAGCGCAAACTTTCAGTTTAGTGGCGCAGCTTCTCAACCAATCGTGTGACTTCCGGGCTCCATTTGTATTACGGCCATTGGAGCAGAGTGGTCAGTTCTCCTTCTGATTTGAGTGTTGGATGTCGCTAATAGGGATCACAAAATTTTGTGCACAACTGGGGCAAGTAAGCACCTCAGTCCTTGCGCTGAGGTGTAGAGGAGTGTCTTAATAAAAATTTTACAGTCAATTGAGAATTGTTTTCCGGTACTTGAGTAAAAAATTGTTCCTGAGGACTCGGATGCGCAAAATTGTCTTAGATTGCCTGCTTACGGTAGTTTTAAAGGAATAGTACATAATTAAGTTCCTTTTTACTTTGTTGCTAGAAATTTTTTATTGTCATCATGGAGCAGGACCCTGCTCCTATGGACAGGTGCCGGCTTTGTTCAAATAATCCTGTTGAACCTCCCTTGCAATTTTGTTCCTCATATATAGAGAGGACTATAAAGCATAAAGATATACTTTTTGTTTCTGAGCCACCAGTCTCTCAAGGTTATGCTGTTCAGGTAATGCCATAGCTTTCTCCTCGGACCTCCCAAGCCTTAATGGCGTCACATGCAGTGCCCTGCGCTTCCTCTCAATCTCCTGGAGGAGTTTATTTGCAAGCAGAAATTGCTGCCCAGGTATCCTCTGCGGTATCTGCAACATTAGCTGCCATCCCCATACTACAGAGTAAAGGCAAGAGCAAAATTAGAGATTCAGATAGTAGGGTCTCTGCTCCAGTTTCGGTTACCCAAGTTGCTCTTTGTCATAAGTCTGATGAGGAAGATATGTCAGTAGCCTCTGAGGGCGAAATCTCCGATTCGAACAGTATAATTCCTACATCTGATGCTGAAGTGGTATCCTTCAGATTTAAGCTTGAACACCTCCGTGTACTTTTAAAGGAGGTTTTAGCTACCTTGGACGACTCTGATAACTCTGTCGTTGTCAACCCTAAGAAGTCTAGTAAACTTAATAAATACTTTGATGTTCCTTCCTCTGTAGAGGTTTTTCCTGTGCCGGACCGTGCCATGGAGATTATGGCACAGGAATGGGAGAGGCCGGGGAAACCTTTCTCCCCGTCTCCTGTCTTTAAGAAGATGTTTCCTGTTGCTGACTCAATTAAAGAGTTGTGGCAAACTGTTCCTAAACTAGAACGGGCCTTTTCTGCGTTGCCTAAGAGAACTACTATTCCTATTGAGGATAGCTGCTCTTTTAAGGATCCAATGGACAAGAAGCTGGAGGCTCATTTAAAGAAAATATATGTTCATCAAGGTCTCCAATGGCAACCTGCAGTGCGTATTGCCATGGTGACAAGTGCGGCAGCCTATTGGTTCGACGCCTTGTCTGAATCTCTTCAGGTAGAGACTCCCTTAGAGGAGATCCAAGACGGAATTAAAGGGACAGTCAACCCCAAAAATTTCCTTACTGCTACAGATAATGTTTACTAGGATAAATATTTCAAAATGTAGCGCAATTTTGCTAAATATATTGTTTTCAAGAAAAATTACTTACTACAAGTCCCTCTGGAGTTTTGAAATGGCCGCCAGCCCCCTCCTCTATTTCGTCATAACCCTTTATCCTTCATTCCTCTTCTGCAAGAAACTTCTCGTGCCTCCGCGTTCACGTTGTTTGCACATGCTCAATGTGCCGATTTTAGTGACCTTTTGAAGCAGGAACTTAAAATAACCGCTCAGTATCCTAGCGGTTCCTATATGCTGCGGACCAGTTGGCTTCTCTTCATCTACCGCCGCATATAGAAACCGCTAGGATACTGAGCGGTACTGATGATCCTGAATTCTGCTAATATGTATCAGAATATATGTATCAGAATATATGTATCAGAACAAAGGGCTCAGTGATGAGAAATGTCTATGCAAAACCCATACATACATTTCTGTGAGGTTTCCAAGATATGAATTATACAACTTCTCATTGGATTGCCAATACATGTTAATAGGACATAACAGTTAATATGCCGGGGCTACACTACAACGCAGCAACTAAGAAGCCTACACATTAACCAAAAATGTTTTTACCCAACAACTGCCATCAGCACTACGTGCCCATGCCACTGCTGATCTCTGAATTTACATGGAGGCTTATTGTTATGTGTGCCCCATGCACATTTTTTTATTACTTTTTTCACTAAGCAAAATGTGTTTGCATAAGTAAAACAATTCGATATAGATATTCCTAAACCAGGCTTTTATATTTCTTAAAGTAGTTTCATGGTTTTGGATACACATGTAAGCTCTCTAATCATGTTTATGTCTACCACACAAAGTTCAAAGCGTTGTAATGACAAAGTTGTGCTCATCACCCTATCCTAAAGATGTTTGATGAGAACGCAATCTGTGATTACAGATATTTTTTTATTTTTTTTTATTTTCCCCATGCACATTAATTTATACTACATAGTGTGTACCTACCAATAGGAGCCCAGGCTAATTTATAGATTGGCACTAGGTACGTGCACATGGTGCTGATCGAGAGCTATAGCAGCCTTTATAAACACACTACGGTACATTACAATAGCTCTACACCCCCAATATACTGATTACTTTCATATCTTTTTATATTGACGAAGAAAATTTGAACATATTTATAACCAGAATCAATTCAAGTTTTGTATAAAACTCAGGTATTCATCTTCTAATGGGCAACTCTATATACACAAGCAGAACAACAGTATACATAGATATGCCTAGCGCGTAGGGATCTTTACATTTATAAATATTTTAATATATTTTACAATAAAAGATCTTTTAATGCAGTAATTTACTGGTTATTATTTTTCCCTTGTGGGAGCATTTTTTAGGAGTGCTTTCTACAGAAATGTATTTGAGCTCAGCTCTTTGGGGATAGAAATAAAGAGACTTTTGTTTCTCCTTATTTGTGCATTGTGTCTCCATTAAATAGTTTATTTGTATGTCCTGATTTGAGAATAAAATAAAGGGTTAAATGCTTTTAACATAAATTGTTTTTTTTTTTTAATAGTATTAGGTTCCAATCTCAGCAAGAATGGTCATTGGACTCAGGTTAAAGGGATATTGCAGCAAAAACATAATTTATGTAAGAACTTACCTGATAAATTCATTTCTTTCATATTAACAAGAGTCCATGAGCTAGTGACGTATGGGATATACATTCCTACCAGGAGGGGCAAAGTTTCCCAAACCTTAAAATGCCTATAAATACACCCCTCACCACACCCACAAATCAGTTTAACGAATAGCCAAGAAGTGGGGTGATAAGAAAAAAAGTGCGAAGCATATAAAATAAGGAATTGGAATAATTGTGCTTTATACAAAAAATCATAACCACCACAAAAAAGGGTGGGCCTCATGGACTCTTGTTAATATGAAAGAAATGAATTTATCAGGTAAGTTCTTACATAAATTATGTTTTCTTTCATGTAATTAACAAGAGTCCATGAGCTAGTGACGTATGGGATAATGACTACCCAAGATGTGGATCTTTCCACACAAGAGTCACTAGAGAGGGAGGGATAAAATAAAGACAGCCAATTCCTGCTGAAAATAATCCACACCCAAAATAAAGTTTAACGAAAAACATAAGCAGAAGATTCAAACTGAAATCGCTGCCTGAAGAACTTTTCTACCAAAAACTGCTTCAGAAGAAGAAAATACATCAAAATGGTAGAATTTAGTAAAAGTATGCAAAGAGGACCAAGTTGCTGCTTTGCAGATCTGGTCAACCGAAGCTTCATTCCTAAACGCCCAGGAAGTAGATACTGACCTAGTAGAATGAGCTGTAATTCTCTGAGGCGGAATTTTACCCGACTCAACATAGGCAAGATGAATTAAAGATTTCAACCAAGATGCCAAAGAAATGGCAGAAGCTTTCTGGCCTTTCCTAGAACCGGAAAAGATAACAAATAGACTAGAAGTCTTACGGAAAGATTTCGTAGCTTCAACATAATATTTCAAAGCTCTAACAACATCCAAAGAATGCAACGATTTCTCCTTAGAATTCTTAGGATTAGGACATAATGAAGGAACCACAATTTCTCTACTAATGTTGTTGGAATTCACAACCTTAGGTAAAAATTCAAAAGAAGTTCGCAACACCGCCTTATCCTGATGAAAAATCAGAAAAGGAGACTCACAAGAAAGAGCAGATAATTCAGAAACTCTTCTAGCAGAAGAGATGGCCAAAAGGAACAAAACTTTCCAAGAAAGTAATTTAATGTTCAATGAATGCATAGGTTCAAACGGAGGAGCTTGAAGAGCTCCCAGAACCAAATTCAAACTCCAAGGAGGAGAAATTGACTTAATGACAGGTTTTATACGAACCAAAGCTTGTACAAAACAATGAATATCAGGAAGAATAGCAATCTTTCTGTGAAAAAGAACAGAAAGAGCGGAGATTTGTCCTTTCAAAGAACTTGCGGACAAACCCTTATCTAAACCATCCTGAAGAAACTGTAAAATTCTCGGTATTCTAAAAGAATGCCAAGAAAAATGATGAGAAAGACACCAAGAAATATAAGTCTTCCAGACTCTATAATATATCTCTCGAGATACAGATTTACGAGCCTGTAACATAGTATTAATCACGGAGTCAGAGAAACCTCTTTGACCAAGAATCAAGCGTTCAATCTCCATACCTTTAAATTTAAGGATTTCAGATCCGGATGGAAAAAAGGACCTTGCGACAGAAGGTCTGGTCTTAACGGAAGAGTCCATGGTTGGCAAGATGCCATCCGGACAAGATCCGCATACCAAAACCTGTGAGGCCATGCCGGAGCTATTAGCAGAACAAACGAGCATTCCCTCAGAATCTTGGAGATTACTCTTGGAAGAAGAACTAGAGGCGGAAAGATATAGGCAGGATGATACTTCCAAGGAAGTGATAATGCATCCACTGCCTCCGCCTGAGGATCCCGGGATCTGGACAGATACCTGGGAAGTTTCTTGTTTAGATGAGAGGCCATCAGATCTATCTCTGGGAGCCCCCACATTTGAACAATCTGAAGAAATACCTCTGGGTGAAGAGACCATTCGCCCGGATGCAACGTTTGGCGACTGAGATAATCCGCTTCCCAATTGTCTACACCTGGGATATGAACCGCAGAGATTAGACAGGAGCTGGATTCCGCCCAAACCAAAATTCGAGATACTTCTTTCATAGCCAGAGGACTGTGAGTCCCTCCTTGATGATTGATGTATGCCACAGTTGTGACATTGTCTGTCTGAAAACAAATGAACGATTCTCTCTTCAGAAGAGGCCAAAACTGAAGAGCTCTGAAAATTGCACGGAGTTCCAAAATATTGATCGGTAATCTCACCTCCTGAGATTCCCAAACTCCTTGTGCCGTCAGAGATCCCCACACAGCTCCCCAACCTGTGAGACTTGCATCTGTTGAAATTACAGTCCAGGTCGGAAGAACAAAAGAAGCCCCCTGAATTAAACGATGGTGATCTGTCCACCACGTTAGAGAGTGTCGAACAATCGGTTTTAAAGATATTAAATGATATATCTTCGTGTAATCCCTGCACCATTGGTTCAGCATACAGAGCTGAAGAGGTCGCATGTGAAAACGAGCAAAGGGGATCGCGTCCGATGCAGCAGTCATAAGACCTAGAATTTCCATGCATAAGGCTACCGAAGGGAATGATTGAGACTGAAGGTTTCGACAAGCTGTAATCAATTTTAGACGTCTCTTGTCTGTTAAAGACAGAGTCATGGACACTGAATCTATCTGGAAACCCAGAAAGGTTACCCTTGTTTGAGGAATCAAAGAACTTTTTGGTAAATTGATCCTCCAACCATGATCTTGAAGAAACAACACAAGTCGATTCGTATGAGACTCTGCTAAATGTAAAGACTGAGCAAGTACCAAGATATCGTCCAAATAAGGAAATACCACAATACCCTGTTCTCTGATTACAGACAGAAGGGCACCGAGAATCTTTGTGAAAATTCTTTGAGCTGTAGCAAGGCCAAACGGTAGAGCCACAAATTGGTAATGCTTGTCTAGAAAAGAGAATCTCAGGAACTGATAATGATCTGGATGAATCGGAATATGCAGATATGCATCCTGTAAATCTATTGTGGACATATAATTCCCTTGCTGAACAAAAGGCAATATAGTCCTTACAGTTACCATCTTGAACGTTGGTATCCTTACATAACGATTCAATAATTTTAGATCCAGAACTGGTCTGAAGGAATTCTCCTTCTTTGGTACAATGAAGAGATTTGAATAAAACCCCATCCCCTGTTCCGGAACTGGAACTGGCATAATTACTCCAGCCAACTCTAGATCTGAAACACAATTCAGAAATGCTTGAGCTTTCACTGGATTTACTGGGACACGGGAAAGAAAAAATCTCTTTGCAGGAGGTCTCATCTTGAAACCAATTCTGTACCCTTCTGAAACAATGTTCTGAATCCAAAGATTGTGAACAGAATTGATCCAAATTTCTTTGAAAAAACGTAACCTGCCCCCTACCAGCTGAACTGGAATGAGGGCCGTACCTTCATGTGAACTTAGAAGCAGGCTTTGCCTTTCTAGCAGGCTTGGATTTATTCCAGACTGGAGATGGTTTCCAAACTGAAACTGCTCCTGAGGACGAAGGATCAGGCTTTTGTTCTTTGTTGAAACGAAAGGAACGAAAATGATTGTTAGCCCTGTTTTTACCTTTAGATTTTTTATCCTGTGGTAAAAAAGTTCCTTTCCCACCAGTAACAGTTGAAATAATAGAATCCAACTGAGAACCAAATAATTTGTTTCCCTGGAAAGAAATGGAAAGTAGAGTTGATTTAGAAGCCATATCAGCATTCCAAGTCTTAAGCCATAAAGCTCTTCTGGCTAAGATAGCCAGAGACATAAACCTAACATCAACTCTAATAATATCAAAAATGGCATCACAGATAAAATTATTAGCATGCTGGAGAAGAATAACAATATCATGAGAATCACGATTTGTTACTTGTTGCGCTAGAGTTTCCAACCAAAAAGTTGAAGCTGCAGCAACATCAGCCAATGATATAGCAGGTCTAAGAAGATTACCTGAACACAGATAAGCTTTTCTTAGACAAGATTCAATTTTTCTATCTAAAGGATCCTTAAACGAGGTACCATCTGACGTAGGAATGGTAGTACGTTTAGCAAGGGTAGAAATAGCCCCATCAACTTTAGGGATTTTGTCCCAAAATTCTAACCTGTCAGGCGGAACAGGATATAATTGCTTAAAACGTTTAGAAGGAGTAAATGAATTACCCAATTTATCCCATTCTTTGGAAATTACTGCAGAAATAGCATTAGGAACAGGAAAAACTTCTGGAATAACCGCAGGAGCTTTAAAAACCTTATCCAAACGAATAGAATTAGTATCAAGAGGACTAGAATCCTCTATTTCTAAAGCAATTAGTACTTCTTTAAGTAAAGAGCGAATAAATTCCATCTTAAATAAATATGAAGATTTATCAGCATCAATCTCTGAGATAGAATCCTCTGAACCAGAAGAGTCCAAAGAATCAGAATGATGGTGTTCATTTAAAAATTCATCTGTAGAGAGAGAAGATTTAAAAAACTTTTTACGTTTACTAGAAGGAGAAATAACAGACAAAGCCTTCTTTATGGATTCAGAAACAAAATCTCTTATGTTATCAGGAACATTCTGCACCTTAGATGTTGAGGGAACTGCAACAGGCAATGGTACATTACTAAAGGAAATATTATCTGCTTTAACAAGTTTGTCATGACAATTATTACAAACAACAGCTGGAGGAATAGCTACCAAAAGTTTACAGCAAATACACTTAGCTTTGGTAGATCCAGCAGGCAGTGATTTTCCTGTAGTATCTTCTGGCTCAGATGCAACGTGAGACATCTTGCAATATGTAAGAGAAAAAACAACATATAAAGCAAAATAGATCAAATTCCTTATAAGACAGTTTCAGGAATGGGAAAGAATGCCAAACATCAAGCTTCTAGCAACCAGAAGCAAATGAAAAATGAGACTGAAATAATGTGGAGACAAAAGCGACGCCCATATTTTTTAGCGCCAAATAAGACGCCCACATTATTTGGCGCCTAAATGCTTTTGGCGCCAAAAATGACGCCACATCCGGAACGCCGACATTTTTGGCGCAAAATAACGTCAAAAAATGACGCAACTTCCGGCGACACGTATGACGCCGGAAACGGAAAATAATTTTTGCGCCAAAAAAGTCCGCGCCAAGAATGACGCAATAAAATGAAGCATTTTCAGCCCCCGCGAGCCTAACAGCCCACAGGGAAAAAAGTCAAATTTTTGAGGTAAGAAAAATATGATAATTCAATGCATAATCCCAAATATGAAACTGACTGTCTGAAAATAAGGAAAGTTGAACATTCTGAGTCAAGGCAAATAAATGTTTGAATACATATATTTAGAACTTTATAAATAAAGTGCCCAACCATAGCTTAGAGTGTCACAGAAAATAAGACTTACTTACCCCAGGACACTCATCTACATGTTTGTAGAAAGCCAAACCAGTACTGAAACGAGAATCAGTAGAGGTAATGGTATATATAAGAGTATATCGTCGATCTGAAAAGGGAGGTAAGAGATGAATCTCTACGACCGATAACAGAGAACCTTATGAAATAGACCCCGTAGAAGGAGATCACTGCATTCAATAGGCAATACTCTCTTCACATCCCTCTGACATTCACTGCACGCTGAGAGGAAAACCGGGCCCCAACTTGCTGCGGAGCGCATATCAACGTAGAATCTAGCACAAACTTACTTCACCACCTCCCTTGGAGGCAAAGTTTGTAAAACTGATTTGTGGGTGTGGTGAGGGGTGTATTTATAGGCATTTTAAGGTTTGGGAAACTTTGCCCCTCCTGGTAGGAATGTATATCCCATACGTCACTAGCTCATGGACTCTTGTTAATTACATGAAAGAAAATTGGAATGCAGTGATAAGAGGTTTCTCGTGTAACCGGCATTGTTATATTAATTTCCTCTTCTCTGAAATGTGATTTTTAATAATTATTATTATAACATTCAAAAGTATTTTCGGATATTCTCAGAAACCTGCATGTAAAATACAAGACACACAATTTACTGAAACGAATGTTTTAGACAGATCTCAGCTAACATTCCTTTCTGCTTCAGTGATATACAGTACCTAAATATTCCTGGAAGTTGCTAAACATTCTAAAACATTTATTTCAGTAAATTGTGTGTCTTGTATTTACGCAGGTTTGTGAGAATATCAGAAAATACTTTTGAATGTTATAATAATAATAATTAAAAATCACAATCCAGAGAAGAGGAAATTAATATAACAATGCAGGTTATACAAGAAACCTCTTGCAAAATTAATTCAATTTTTATATTTTTATTTTAATTGTATCATGCATTTGCATTTTTATAGTAATCATTTTAATTTTTTTGCGCATTGAATTAATTTTGCAAGACTCAGGCACCTCTACACCTTGTGTTACTCCTTTTTTTCTCCATTTCCCTTTGGTCGAATGAATGGGGTTTGTGGGAAGGGGAGTTATACTTAGCAGCTTGGCTGTGGTGCTCTTTGCCTCCTCCTGCTGGCCAGGAGTGATATTCCCAACCGTAAATGATGAAGCCGTGGACTCACCATATCTGGAAATAAATACATTTATCAGGTAAGCATACATTTTGTTTTTAATATCTAGAATTGAACTTGCTAAGAGAGCGTTTATGTACTTTAGGAATCAGACCCTAAAACTACTGAACACAAATCTGTCAAACATCTTGATTGATTTTAACTTTCTGCTAAGGCTTTCAGTTTTATTCCGGTTTCTGAAATCATTCTGAATATTTCCTAGGCATGGACCAAACACTAATGATTTGTTACTTAGTTTTATAATCTCATCAGGATTTATTCTTTGTCAGCTTCCCTCATAGGCCTTTGGGAATTCATTCCAAAAGTGTATATAGTTATATCCATGTTTGGGGAACTACTATTCCATTTGTGGATAGAAATTGGAGTACTTCCGTAGAACATACAGGTTTTCTGTTTAAACCACGTTTTGGCATTGCTTGTTCAGCTGCAGTTTTTTTTCTTCACTTTAAGTGTTATAATTTGCTAGATTTTTTCTGAGATGTTTATGCTGACGATCTTTTAAATTGTTTACAACTTCTGAATTCGACAAATTATTTTATTGTGATGCTATTTTAGATATAATTTAATGTAATGTTGCAATTTGGCTTAGCAGCGTTGATCGGACGAGCTCTGTGCTTATTTTGAGGTCAGCAGGCATATTTTCCATAGATAAACTTTTTCTTTAAATCTTCTTTTTTTTTATCGAAGATCTTAATTTGCTGGTCTGGATGCCATTATTTCTTCTGTATTTAGAGGAAAGGAAACTTTTTTTTTTTTTTCTCAGAACTAGATGTCTAAAGAAAAGAATAAAACACTAGCTGTTTTTGTTCCTTTTGACAATTTAGGAACCTAAACTTTCCCTTTTTATTTTCACAAAATCCTGTTTCTTCCAGATTTTCCTTGAAACCTTATGCCATGTGGAACTAGACTAGAATAAGAAGCCTTTCTTCTCTTGTAATTAACTTGACCAATCCAGGTCCAATTCTGGGGCAGACTAAGTCTTTTCAGAAGGTATGGTACTCTCTTCAACTTTGTATGCTAGCAGTGGTGCAAGAATGACAACCAGCTCCCTCCTTTGGGATACCACTGTGAGATAATCTCTGTCCTGATTGATAAATCACCAGTCAGTTTTCTCTGGGAGTGTTCATTATTTGTACCATTTTGACAATTACTTCTACAGACGCCAGTCTCTCGGGTTGCTAGAGGAGAGCAGGGAGTTTTGTGCCCTCAAGATTACCAAAAATCTTTATGCAACTTTGTGCAATCTTCTTGGCTCTACAATTAGGAGAAACTTATTTCAGTCAGATAATGTCACAGTTGTGAACTATATCAAACATCAAGGGAGAACTCATAGTTCCCTAGCAATGTTGGAGGTCACATGGATTTTAACTTTGTCAGAGAACACTTTAAAATTTCTGCAATTCTCATCCCAGGAGTAAACATCTGGAAGGCGGATTATCTTGTTTAATATTCCCTTCATTGAGAATGGTCTTTTATCAAGAGGTTTTCGAACAGATTTTGAATCAGTAGGGTGTTCCAGAGAGAGACATTATGACCTTTCATTTAAACCACAAACTTACTAGATCCTTTTCCAGATCCAAGGATCCTTGAGTTAGAAACTATAGCAGCTCTTTGGTCTCTTCACTTTGTTTACGTTTTCCTCCATTTGTTTTACTTCCAGAATCATTGTTTAGATCAACAATGATAAAAAGAAAAGAAGGCACCGCAATGTTGCAATATCACTGACGATCAGGTGATATAATACAGGACAGTGATGTTATACTTCCAAATCTAGTGACACTAATGGAAGTGCTATGATTGACTTCTGAACCTTAAGAGCCATTCAGCGAACTCCTCAGTCTGGTCACGTCACTCCAGGAAGAAAACGACCCTCGGATACGCGATGTTGTCTTGGGGTGCTCCTTGTTATTCTGGAAGCGATCCAATTGGGGAAGGATACAGTGTCAAACAGTCCCCAAGGCATGATTGGTTCTCTACCTGTTTTATGGTTCAGTGGCCACTGCTGCTGGTACTTGAGTTTGCTGCATCTGGCCACTGAACCATAAAACAGGCAGAGAACCAACCACGCTTTTGGGATTTTTTGATACAGTGTCATTGTTGCAATAGATTTTTTTTGCACTCTCACTATATCCTCCACCCGTTTGAATCACTTTCAGAATAGCAAGGAGCACCCCAAAACGATATTGTGTGTCCGTGGGTCGTTTTCTTCCTGGGAGTAACGTGACCAGACTGAGGGAGCTTGCTGAACGGCTCTTAAGGTTCAGAAAGCAATCCTAGCATTTCCATTAGTGCCACTTGATTTGGGAGTATAACATCACTATCTCCTGTATTATATCACCTGATTATATACTGTAATATAGCACCTATATTATTGTTTTTTTTATATATTTTACAACTGTTTTTGGTATTGCACCAATTATCCTCATCAAGGGGTTATTTTGCATACTAGTCTCTCTCTGCTGACTGCACCAACTAAAAAGTGTGCTCTCATAAATCTTTTGTTTTTTGTATTGTTCAGTTCAAGCAGGAGAGATCATTAGTATTTCGGATTGCCCCAGCTAGAACACACAGTATTTGGTCTTTTCCTCTGTTTCTCAGCCTTCTTTTTTGAGGTTTCATTTTTGTTTATCAAGAACCTCGACCTCTTGGTTATCATCTTGGAGAATGAAATGTTAATCCATAAACAAAATAATTTTCAGAGAAGGTTTCAGTGATTTTGATTTAGGCTGAAAGCCTGTAAGAAGTAAGTCTTATCATGAAATTTGGAAGGTTTTTATTTCCTGGGGTGATAAACATGGTTTCTCCAACATTGGTGTGTCCGGGCCACGGTGTCATCCTTACTTGTGGGAATATCTCTTCCCCAACAGGAAATGGCAAAGAGTCCCAGCAAAGCTGTCCATATAGTCCCTCCTAGGCTCCGCCCACCACAGTCATTCTCTTTGCTGTTGCACAGGCAACATCTCCACGGAGATGGTTAAGAGTATGTGGTGTTTAGTTGTAGTTTTTTAATTCTACTATCAAGAGTTTGTTATTTTAAAATAGCGCTGGTATGTACTACAGGGAGTGCAGAATTATTAGGCAAGTTGTATTTTTGAGGATTAATTTTATTATTGAACAACAACCATGTTCTCAATGAACCCAAAAAAACTCATTAATATCAAAGCTGAATATTTTTGGAAGTAGTTTTTAGTTTGTTTTTAGTTTTAGCTATTTTAGGGGGATATCTGTGTGTGCAGGTGACTATTAATGTGCATAATTATTAGGCAACTTAACAAAAAACAAATATATACCCATTTCAATTATTTATTTTTACCAGTGAAACCAATATAACATCTCAACATTCACAAATATACATTTCTGACATTCAAAAACAAAACAAAAACAAATCAGTGACCAATATAGCCACCTTTCTTTGCAAGGACACTCAAAAGCCTGCCATCCATGGATTCTGTCAGTGTTTTGATCTGTTCACCATCAACATTGCGTGCAGCAGCAACCACAGCCTCCCAGACACTGTTCAGAGAGGTGTACTGTTTTCCCTCCTTGTAAATCTCACATTTGATGATGGACCACAGGTTCTCAATGGGGTTCAGATCATGTGAACAAGGAGGCCATGTCATTAGATTTTCTTCTTTTATACCCTTTCTTGCCAGCCACGCTGTGGAGTACTTGGACGCGTGTGATGGAGCATTGTCCTGCATGAAAATCATGTTTTTCTTGAAGGATGCAGACTTCTTCCTGTACCACTGCTTGAAGAAGGTGTGTTCCAGAAACTGGCAGTAGGACTGGGAGTTGAGCTTGACTCCATCCTCAACCCGAAAAGGCCCCACAAGCTCATCTTTGATGATACCAGCCCAAACCAGTACTCCACCTCCACCTTGCTGGCGTCTGAGTCGGACTGGAGCTCTCTGCCCTTTACCAATCCAGCCACGGGCCCATCCATCTGGCCCATCAAGACTCACTCTCATTTCATCAGTCCATAAAACCTTAGAAAAATCAGTCTTGAGATATTTCTTGGCCCAGTCTTGACGTTTCAGCTTGTGTGTCTTGTTCAGTGGTGGTCGTCTTTCAGCCTTTCTTACCTTGGCCATGTCTCTGAGTATTGCACACCTTGTGCTTTTGGGCACTCCAGTGATGTTGCAGCTCTGAAATATGGCCAAACTGGTGGCAGGTGGCATCTTGGCAGCTGCACGCTTGACTTTTCTCAGTTCATGGGCAGTTATTTTGCGCCTTGATTTTTCCACACGCTTCTTGCGACCCTGTTGACTATTTTGAATGAAACGCTTGATTGTTCGATGATCACGCTTCAGAAGCTTTGCAATTTTAAGAGTGCTGCATCCCTCTGCAAGATATCTCACTATTTTTGACTTTTCTGAGCCTGTCAAGTCCTTCTTTTGACCCATTTTGCCAAAGGAAAGGAAGTTGCCTAATAATTATGCACACCTGATATAGGGTGTTGATGTCATTAGACCACACCCCTTCTCATTACAGAGATGCACATCACCTAATATGCTTAATTGGTAGTAGGCTTTCGAGCCTATACAGCTTGGAGTAAGACAACATGCATAAAGAGGATGATGTGGTCAAAATACTCATTTGCCTAATAATTCTGCACTCCCTGTATTCCTATCCACAAAGAACATCATCAGTTCCTAAGGTTCGCCTTTCTGGACAAACATTACCAGTTTGTGGCCCTCCCATTCGGGTTAGCCACTACTCCAAGGATTTTCACAAAGGTACTCGGATCCCTTCTAGCGGTTCTAAGACCAAGGGGCATTGCAGTAGTACCGTACTTGGACGACATTCTAATACAAGCGTCGTCTCTTTCAAAGGCAAAGGCTCACACAGACATCGTTCTGGCCTTTCTCAGATCTCACGGATGGAAGGTGAACATAGACAAAAGTTCCCTGTCTCCGTCGACAAGAGTTCCCTTCTTGGGAACAATAATAGATTCCTTAGAAATTAGGATTTTCCTGACAGAAGTCAGAAAGTAAAAACTTCTAAACGCTTGTCAAGTTCTTCATTCTATTCCTCGTCCTTCCGTAGCTCAGTGCATGGAAGTAGTAGGATTGATGGTTGCAGCAATGGACATAGTTCCTTTTGCGCAAATTCATCTAAGACCATTACAACTGTGCATACTGAAACAGTGGAATGGGGACTATACAGACTTGTCTCCAGTGATTCAAGTAGATCAGAAGACCAGAGACTCACTCCGTTGGTGGCTAACCCTGGACCACCTGTCCAGGGAATGAGCTTCCGCAGACCAGAGTGGGTCATTGTCACGACCGACGCCAGTCTAGTGGGCTGGGGCGCGGTCTGGAAATCCCTGAAAGCTCAGGGACTATGGTCTCGGGAAGAGTCTCTTCTCCCGATAAACATTCTGGAACTGAGAGCGATATTCAATGCTCTCAGGGCTTGGCCTCAACTAGCAAAGGCCAGATTCATAAGATTCCAATCAGACAACATGACGACGGTTGCTTATATCAATCATCAGGGGGGAACAAGGAGTTCCCTGGCGATGAAAGAAGTGACCAAAATAATAAAATGGGCAGAGGATCACTCCTGCCACCTATCTGCGATCCACATCCCAGGTGTGGAAAACTGGGAGGCGGATTATCTGAGTCGTCAGACATTCCATCCGGGGGAGTGGGAACTCCACCCGGAGATCTTTGCCCAGTTGACTCAATTATGGGGCATTCCAGATATGGATCTGATGGCGTCTCGTCAGAACTTCAAGGTTCCTTGCTACGGGTCCAGATCCAGGGATCCCAAGGCGACTCTAGTGGATGCACTAGTAGCGCCTTGGACCTTCAACCTAGCCTATGTGTTTCCACCGTTTCCTCTCATTCCCAGGCTGGTAGCCAGGATCAAGCAGGAGAGGGCCTCGGTGATCTTGATAGCTCCTGCATGGCCACGCAGGACTTGGTATGCAGACCTGGTGAATATGTCATCGGTGCCACCATGGAAGCTACCTTTGAGACAGGATCTTCTTGTACAGGGTCCATTTGAACATCCAAATCTGATCTCCCTCCAGCTGACGGCTTGGAAATTGAACGCTTGATTCTATCAAAGCGTGGGTTTTCAGATTCTGTGATAGATACTCTAGTTCAAGCCAGAAAACCGGTAACTAGAAAAATTTACCATAAAATATGGAAAAGATATATCTGCTGGTGTGAATCCAAGGGATTCTTATGGAATAAGATCAAAATCCCTAAGATCCTTTCCTTTCTACAAGAGGGTTTGGATAAAGGATTATCAGCGAGTTCTCTAAAGGGACAGATTTCTGCTTTATCTGTCTTATTACACAAACGACTGGCAGCTGTGCCAGATGTTCAAGCATTTGTTCAGGCTCTGGTTAGGATCAAGCCTGTTTACAGACCTTTGTCTCCTCCCTGGAGTTTAAATCTAGTTCTTTCAGTTCTTCAAGGGGTTCCGTTTGAACCTCTACATTCCATAGATATTAAGTTGTTATCTTGGAAAGTTTTGTTTTTGGTTGCTATTTCTTCTGCTAGAAGAGTTTCGGAGTTATCTGCTCTGCAGTGTTCTCCGCCCTATCTGGTGTTCCATGCAGATAAGGTTGTTTTGCGTACTAAGCCTGGTTTTCTTCCAAAGGTTGTTTCTAACAAAAATATTAACCAGGAGATAGTTGTTCCTTCTTTGTGTCCGAATCCAGTTTCAAAGAAGGAACGTTTGTTACACAATTTAGACGTAGTTCGTGCTCTAAAATTCTTTTTAGAAGCTACAAAAGAGTTCAGACAAACTTCTTCTCTGTTTGTCGTCTATTCTGGTAAAAGGAGAAGTCAAAAAGCGACTTCTACCTCTCTTTCTTTTTGGCTTAAAAGCATCATCCGATTGGCTTACGAGACTGCCGGACGGCAACCTCCAGAAAGAATCACAGCTCACTCCACTTGGGCTGTGGCTTCCACATGGGCCTTCAAGAACGAGGCTTCTGTTGATCAGATATGTAAGGCAGCGACTTGGTCTTCACTGCACACTTTTGCCAAATTTTACAAATTTTATACTTTTGCTTCTTCAGAGGCTATTTTTGGGAGAAAGGTTTTGCAAGCCGTGGTGCCTTCTGTTTAGGTAACCTGATTTGCTCCCTCCCTTCATCCGTGTCCTAAAGCTTTGGTATTGGTTCCCACAAGTAAGGATGACGCCGTGGACCGGACACACCAATGTTGGAGAAAACAGAATTTATGCTTACCTGATAAATTACTTTCTCCAACGGTGTGTCTGGTCCACGGCCCGCCCTGGTTTTTTAATCAGGTTTGATGAATTATTTTCTCTAACTACAGTCACCACGGCACCCTATAGTTTCTCCTGTTTTTTTCCTCCTGTCCGTCGGTCGAATGACTGGGGTGGGCGGAGCCTAGGAGGGACGATATGGACAGCTTTGCTGGGACTCTTTGCCATTTCCTGTTGGGGAAGAGATATTCCCACAAGTAAGGATGACGCCATGGACCGGACACACCGTTGGAGAAAGTAATTTATCAGGTAAGCATACATTCTGTTTTTCCTGCATGCTTTCAGAATTACAAGAACTCCACTTATAAATGGTTTAGATAAGGGCTTTTTTGGTCAGTTCTTCTGCAAGACATTTTTATGTCATTTTTGTTTCATTTCATAGCACAATTACAAAATTTTCCAACATTCAGACTTTTGTTCCTTTATTCTAGACAAATCAGATAATCAAGTCAGTTTCTCCTCCTTGGAACCATATTTTAGTTTTAAGAGTTTTGCAATCTCTTCCTTTTGATCCTATACATTACTTAGACATTCTTCTTCTGTCTTGAAACGTGGTGTATTTTTTTAAAATAACCATTTAATTCACCAGGAATGCTTCTGATTTGTCTACTCTTTCTTGTGAGACTCTTATTTTCCATCAGTATAAGGCAGTTTTAAGAACTAAAATTTTCAAGGGATTTTAGACAATCCTTTAGTTTTTTAAGAGGATACGTAAGGCTTACTTGGAAGCAGGAGAGTTTTATCCAAAATAATTACAGCCCATTATTCTAGATCAGTTTCCTTTTTCTTTGGTGTTTAACAGTGAAGCTTCTCTTGAACAGATGGCAAAAAAGCAACCTGGTCTTCTTTGCACTCCTTCACTAAGTTCTATCTTTTGATATTTTTGCCTCTTTTGATGTAGCTTTTGGAAGGAAAGTCCTTCAGACTGCAGTGTATGGTAAATAAGGGCTAGATTTATCAAGCCCCTGCGGCAGCAAGTTCTCACAAGAACTTGCTTGCTGCGATTTATCAAGCAGCGGTCACCAGACCGCTGCTTCCCTAACATCTTCGCCACCTCTATTGTGGCGAAATTCAATCTCCTCGGTCGAGTCCGACCGAGGAGATTGACAGCTCCTGCCCGCGCGTGATTGGCTGTGCGCGGGCAGGGGGCGGGATTGCACGCAAGCGCAAAATTGCGCTCGTGTACAATGTTAATTACATGCGGGTAATTTCGCCCTGCCACAGGCGAGCTGAGGCGTACAGGGGCGCGTATACACGCCCCTGTACGCATCAGCGTTGATAAATCTAGCCCTAAGTGTCTGCCTTAATTTGTGTCCCATACATTTACTTGGACTCCACATTAGATCCCAGGAGTAATAGCTCATGGACTCTCATGGCCTTATGAGAGAAAGCCAAAATTATTACTTGATATATTATTTCTTTATATTATTTCTTTCATGTAATTAGCAAGAGTCCATGAGCTAGTGACGTATGGGATATACATTCCTACCAGGAGGGGCAAAGTTTCCCAAACCTTAAAATGCCTATAAATACACCCCTCACCACACCCACAATTCAGTTTTACAAACTTTGCCTCCCATGGAGGTGGTGAAGTAAGTTTGTGCTAGATTCTACATTGATATGCGCTTCGCAGCAGGCTGGAGCCCGGTTTTCCTCTCAGAGTGCAGTGAATGTCAGAGGGATGTGAAGAGAGTATTGCCTATTTGAATTCAATGATCTCCTTCTACGGGGTCTATTTCATAGGTTCTCTGTTATCGGTTGTAGAGATTCATCTCTTACCTCCCTTTTCAGATCGACGATATACTCTTATATATACCATTACCTCTACTGATTCTCGTTTCAGTACTGGTTTGGCTTTCTACTACATGTAGATGAGTGTCCTGGGGTAAGTAAGTCTTATTTTCTGTGACACTCTAAGCTATGGTTGGGCACTTTTATATAAAGTTCTAAATATATGTGTTTAAACATTTATTTGCCTTGATTCAGGATGTTCAATATTCCTTATTTCAGACAGTCAGTTTCATTATTTGGGATAATGCATTTGAATAATAAATTTTTTCTTACCTTAAATTTGACTTTTTCCTGTGGGCTGTTAGGCTCGCGGGGGCTGAAAATGCTTCTTTTTATTGCGTCATTCTTGGCGCGGATGTTTTTGGCGCAAAAAAATTTTTCTTTGTCATTTCCGGCGTCGTACTTGTCGCCGGAAGTTGTTTGTGTTTGCGTAATTTTTTTGACGTTTTGCGCCAAAAATGTCGGTGTCGCCGGATGTGGCGTCATTCTTGGCGCCAAAAGCATTTAGGCGCCTAATAATGTGGGCGTCTTTTTTTGGCGCTAAAAAATATGGGTGTCATTATTGTCTCCACATTATTTAAGTCTCATTGTTTATTTGCTTCTGGTTGCTAGAAGCTTGTTCATTGGCATTTTTTCCCATTCCTGAAACTGTCATTTAAGGAATTTGATAGATTTTGCTTTATATGTTGTTTTTTCTATTACATATTGCAAGATGTCTCAGATTGACCCTGGATCAGAAGCTACTTCTGGAAAAACGCTTCACTGAGTTCAGTCCTACCAAAGCTAAGTTCATTTATTTTAAATGTTATGAATGTTTATCTTTAGCTATGGTTTGTAATAGGTTATCATGATAAACTTTTACATGCAGTATCCATTAGTATTTATGCTTTATATATTGCCATTTTTTTTACATCTTATGTACAAGAAATATTTAGAAGATTTTTAAGAAATATTTTTCTGATTTTATTTTAAAGGCTTTGTCTGACTTTGTGCCTTCTAATAAAATTTTTAGGTCTTTTTCAACTTCTTTTTTAATTATTGAAGTTTCAAATGACCAACAACATACTGATTTATCCTTCTCTGATGATGTTTTTTCTCATTCAGAATTTTCTTCATCAGATATTGACACTAACAAATCTACTTTTTTTATTAAAGTACATTTGTTCTTTGTTGAAAAGGTGTTGATTATTTTACATTAAGGTAACTAGTTCTTTTTCAAGACTAGCTAACACTATTTCTGCTTATTTATTCTTCTGTGTTTTCAGAGTTTTTTTCCCAATTCCTTATACTAGGGAATGGAATAGGCTGAGAATTTTCTTTTATTCCTTCTTCAAAGGTTTTAAACTATACTCTTTGCCGGCAGTTTAATTCAATTTGGAGGGTTCTCCAATTTATTGGGGCTATCTCTACTCCTACTAATTATGCTATTGTTTTTATAGCAAAATAGTATTTATTTTCCTTTAGATGGTTGTATCTTTTTATGGAAAATTATTTAGTTTCAGGTACTTTTCTTGGACCTATGATTTATTTAGATGTTGCAATTGCTTCATTTTTTCTGTTTACTTTAAGTTCAAGTATCAGATTATGATTTATTTTAGCATTGTTAAAGGGACAAAATTTACTAGACTAGGTGCTGTTGCATTTGTCTTTTTGTTTTGCATTTATTGATTATGCAAGTCCACTGTATTGTCTGGTCCTTTAACTGGACTATCATGCTAATAATTTCATTTGTGTCTTCATTTTATTGAATATTTTCGCAAATGAGGTTTAATCTATGTCTTTAGCTGTTTGAGCTAGAAGAATTTTGTGATTTCTAAAAATCCATATTTCTTTTGTTCTAAGATAATCAATTATTTGTTTTATAATTGGTTTCAATTCTTAACTGTTACTCTGGGCTTCAAGATTGAGTTCTAAGACTAAAACTTTAAGCTTATACTAGTTTGGTTCTTATTATGGAATGTATTCCTGAATTCTTTCCCAAGTAACATGTTTTTAATTGGAATTTGTTTCCGTTCGAAATCAGCTCCCTTAAATTGCGATGTATGTGCCGTATTCTAGCTTGGCTGGCAAGGGGCAGGTTAAGACTTTTTTGAAATTTATTTGGTTCTATTCAGGTCCAAATTTCTTTGCTTTTATTCCAGTAAGGCTAACACTTTCTTTAAGTGTGTTTCTGTCCTATTTATTTTGGGTACTGTTGAAGCATGGCTAGTCACCCGTGGGGTTCAAGCGCTGCTCAGACCTGGAATCTTCTGGGGTATTTCTTCCAGTTCCATTTTTAGGAACTGAGTTTTGGAGTTTTTATTCAAACTATTCTGCCTTTTTTTGGTCAGTGATAGCATTATTTGTTTTCTTTAGATACAATAAATGCATATTTTTTCTGTATTCATTCAGACTATTTTCTGAGGATGCGGAATCTCATATGATTCACTTTGTTCTTCAGGACATAGTTAGAGGATCTTTTTTTCAAAAGCTCTTGATTCCTCTCACAAGGGTCACCTTTTTTTGGGTTTCCAGATAGTTTGTGTCACTGTCTTTGTCTCTATCAGACAAGGGACAATTTTATTGGGTTCCGTCTGTCGGTACCTTTAGTCTCTATTATTTCCTTCAGTTGCTATATATGCATGGAAGTTTTAGGTCTTATGGCCACAGCATTGGATTCAATTCCCTTTGCTCATTTTCAATAGAAAGAACCTTTCCAGTCTTTTATGCTGAATTATGGTGCAGGGATTCTAGGATTTCGCATTTTAAATCTTCAAATCCTAATATTTATCTCTCTTGATTTGGTGGTTAAGATCACCATCATTTAGTTCTACAGGTCTCTTTGTTTCTTTCAACCTGGACCATGATCTCTACAGATGTGAGTCTTTTTGGTTGGGAGGCTGTCTGAGGATCTCTGTCAGCACAAGGGGTTTGGAAATCTCAGGAGGCGAGATTACCATTTGATATTTTAGAACTCCATGTTTTCTCAGAGTTTTTCAGTTAGTTTCTTTTTGAGGAAGAGACGTTTATTGTTTTTCAGACAATATCACAACTATGGTGTATGTCAATCATCAGGGTAGGACTATCAGTCCTTAGGCTGTGACAGAAGTGTCTCGGATATTAGCTTAGGCTAAATCCAGCTCCTATCTAAATTCTGTGGTTTTTTTCCCAGGTATAGATATTTGGGAAGCGGATTATCTCTGTTAATTAAGCTTTACATCCGGGAAAATGGTCTCTCATACCCAGATATGTTTTTCAATTTTTCAGATGTGAGCATTTCTAGAAATAGATCTGTTGGCATCTCATCTGAATAAAGAACTTCCCAGGGGCCTATTCAGGTCCGGGGATCCTCAGGCGGAAGTAGTGTATGCATTGACATTTCTTTGGAAATTATCTTTTTGCCTATTTCTTTCCGCCTCTAGTTCTTCTTCCAAAGTGATTTCCAAAAATTCTTATGGAGTATTTGTTTGTTATGCTGGTGGCTCCAGCATGGCCTCTCAGGTTTTGGTATGCGGATTTCATTCGGATGGCCAGTTGCCGATCTTGAACACTTCCGTTTAAACCAGACCTTCTTTCTCAAGGCCCATTTTTTTCATCAGGATCTCAAATCATTAAATTTGAAGGGATGGAGATTGAACGCTTGGTTTCAGGCTCGTAAATCTGTCTCTAGAAAGATTTATTATTGAGTCTGGAAGACCTACTTTTCTTGGCATTCTTTTAAAATTCATAGAATTTTATTATTTTTTTCAGGTTGGTTTGGATAAGGTTTTGTCTTCAGTTCTTTGATAGGACAAATCTCTACTCTTTCTGTTCTTTTTTCACAGAAAGATTGCTAATCATCCTGATATTCATTGTTTTGTTCAGGCTTTGGTCCGTATCAAGCCTGTCATTAATTCAATCTCTCCTCTTTGGAGTCTCAATTTGGTGCTGAGGGCTTTACAGGCTCCTCCGTTTTGAAACTATGCATTTTCTGAACATTAAATTACTTTCTTGGAAAAGTATTGTTCCTTTTGGTTATTTCTTCTGCTAGAAGAATTTTTGAGTTATCTGCTCTTTTTTGTGAATATCTTTTTCTGATTTTTCATCAGGATAAGGCAGTGTTACTTCCTGATATTCATCATTTTTTTCAGGTTTTGATTCGTATCAAACCTGTCATTAAGCCAATTTCTCCTCCTTGGAGTCTTATTTGGGTTCTGAAGGTTTTTCAGGCTCTTCTATTTGAGCATATGCTTGCTCTGGACATTAATTACTTTCATGGAAAGTATTATTCTTTTTGGACATCTCTTCAGCTAGAACAGCTTTTGAATTATCTGTTCTTTCTTGTGAATCTCTTTTTTCTGATTTTTTTTCATCAGGAAAAGGTGGTTTTTGCTGTCCTAATTTCAATTCTTACCTAAAGTTGTAAATTCTAACAAACATTAGGGAGGAATTATTCTTTTCCTAAGACTTCTTTGGTGAGATTCGTACTTTCTATGTTGAAGCTATTCAGATTTCAGATAGACTTCTAGTCTATTTTTTATCTTTTCTGGTTTGAGGAAGGTCAAAATGCCTCTGCCATTTATTTGGCATCCTGCTTAAACTTTTGATTCATCATGCTTATTTGGAGTCGGGTGGATTCCCGCCTCAGAGGATTACGGCTTATTCTACTAGGTAAGTTTCTACTTCCTGGGCTTTTAAAGAATGAAGCTTCTGTTGTTCAGATTTGCAAAGCAATGACTTGGTCTTCTTTGCATACTTTTTCTATGTTCTACCATTTTGATGTTTTCTCTTCTTTAGAAGCAGTTTTGGTAGAATGGTACTTCAGGCAGCTGTCTCAGTTTGATTCTTCTGCTTATAATTTCAGTTTTTTTCATTATAAAACTTGAAACTTTTTTGATTTGGGTAGTGGATTCATTTTTCAGCGGAATTGGCTGTCTTTATTTTTATCCCTCCCTCTCTAGTGACTCTTGCGTGGAAGTTCCACATCTTGGGTATTTATTATCCCATACGTCACTAGCTCATGGACTCTTGCTAATTACATGAAAGAAAACATAATTTATGTAAGAACTTACCTGATAAATTCATTTCTTTCATATTAGCAAGAGTCCATGAGGCCCACCCTTTTTTGTGGTGGTTATGATTTTTTTGTATAAAGCACAATTATTCCAATTCCTTATTTTTTTGATGCTTTCGCTCCTTTCTTATCACCCCACTTCTTGGCTATTCGTTAAACTGAATTGTGGGTGTGGTGAGGGGTGTATTTATAGGCATTTTAAGGTTTGGGAAACTTTGCCCCTCCTGGTAGGAATGTATATCCCATATGTCACTAGCTCATGGACTCTTGCTAATATGAAAGAAATGAATTTATCAGGCAAGTTCTTACATAAATTATGTTTTTCTTTCTTTCATGGTGGTGAGAGTCCTCGAGACCCACCCATTTTTATTTTTTTCAATTGGCGGCAGTTCTAGTATGCACCTCATTTACCCTGTTTTGTCCTTTTTTACTTGTCTATTTTTTTCCTTTCTACGCTATACGTTAGACTGGGATACCAGAGGGGTAAGAGAGATTAAAAGCTTGGAATGTTGGGTATCTTTGCTTCCTCCTAATGGCCAGGATTTGAGTCCCAGTAGTAATGGCTTGTGGACCACCATGAAAGAAATTAACAGGTAAGGACACATTTAGTTTTTTTTGTTTTTTTTATTGGTGATCAGCTGCATAGTAGGACAGGTGACCCCTCATTTCATAATTTTAAAAAGGGATCTTTTGTCCCTTTAGAACAAACAGGGAGGGTATAGGAGTCCCCTCCACCTCATGGGATGCAGCACTTTAATTCCTTCTTCAGGTTAATGCTACTTTTACAACAAATGCCTGCATTTTACAAGGGCCTGAGATCTTTTAATAGGGTAGACTCCCTTCTTTACAATGAATCCTATATCCCTGTAAATTAGACTGTAGGCTGATATGTGGGTTTTCAAAAACACCCAAACACCTGTAGCTTCAGTAACAAGGAACTCTTTTCTGCTATGTAGTATGTCACAGAGTCATCTGGTTGCAGTTCAGTGGGTTCCCAGGATCCAACCCAGAGTGGAGATTCCTCAGGAGTAGCACATGGGATTGTCATTCAAAGTCTAAGCTTAAAGGGACACTGTACCCAAAAATTTTCTTTCGTGATTCAGATTGAGCATGAATTTTTAAGCAACTTTCTAATTTACTCCTATTATCAAATTTTCTTCATTCTCTTGGTATCTTTATTTGAAATGCAAGAATGCAAGTTTAGATGCCGGCCCATTTTTGGTGAACAACCTGGGTTGTCCTTGCTGATTGGTGGATAAATTCATCCACCAATAAAAAAGTGCTGTCCAGAGTACTGAAACCAAAAAAAAGCTTAGATGCCTTCTTTTTCAAATAATGATAGCAAGAGAACGAAGAAAAATTGATAATAGGAGTAAATTAGAAAATTGCTTAAAATTGCATGCTCTTTCTGAATTACAAAAGAAAAAATTTGGGTTCAGTGTCCCTTTAATGTGGATCATGACCACATGTTGTAATTCTCATTCTGCAGGTTAAAAGGACAGTAAACACCCTGAGGTTTTAATATAAAATGTTTAGTTATGCATAGGAATACAACTTTTAAATATATTTTCATTATTTATTTTGTCAGTTTTTCATGCAAATAAGCTCTGAAAATTGTGGATTTTCTAATCTTCAGAACTTGAAAACCACACTGCAGACTTATCAATGCTAACCCTGCTAAATAGAAAAGGACTGCAAAACAATGGATTTTATAATTAGATTTTGTCCTTGGCTAGCTTTGTTGTTTGGAGGCTATTTTATAATAACATTTTGACCTTGGCTAGCTTTGTTGTTTGCAGGCTATTTTATAATATTTTTTTGACCTTGGCTAGCTTTGTTGTTTGCAGGCTATTTTATAATAACATTTTGACCTTGGCTAGCTTTGTTGTTTGCAGGCTATTTTATAATAAAATTTTGACCTTGACTAGCTTTGTTGTTTGCAGGCTATTTTATAATAACATTTTGACCTTGGCTAGCTTTGTTGTTTGCAGGCTATTTTATAATAAAATTTTGACCTTGACTAGCTTTGTTGTTTGCAGGCTATTTTATAATAACATTTTGACCTTGGCTAGCTTTGTTGTTTGCAGGCTATTTTATAATATTTTTTTGACCTTGGCTAGCTTTGTTGTTTGCAGGCTATTTTATAATAACAGTTTGACCTTGGCTAGCTTTGTTGTTTGCAGGCTATTTTATAATAACAGTTTGACCTTGGCTAGCTTTGTTGTTTGCAGGCTATTTTACAATAACATTTTGTCCTTGGCTAGCTTTGTTGTTTGCAGGCTATTTTATAATAACATTTTGACCTTGGCTAGGTTTGTTGTTTGCAGGCTATTTTATAATAACAGTTTGACCTTGGCTAGCTTTGTTGTTTGCAGGCTATTTTATAATAACAGCTTGACCTTGGCTAGCTTAGTTGTTTGCAGGCTATTTTATAATAACATTTTGACCTTGGCTAGCTTTGTTGTTTGGAGGCTATTTTATAATAACAGTTTGACCTTGGCTAGCTTTGTTGTTTGCAGGCTATTTTATAATAACAGTTTGACCTTGGCTAGCTTTGTTGTTTGGAGGCTATTTTATAATAAAATTTTGACCTTGGCTAGGTTTGTTGTTTGCAGGCTATTCTATAACAACATTTTGACCTTGGCTAGCTTTGTTGTTTGCAGGCTATTTTATAATAACATTTTGACCTTGGCTTGCTTTGTTGTTTGCAGGCTATTTTATAATAAAATTTTGACCTTGGCTAGGTTTGTTGTTTGCAGGCTATTCTATAACATTTTGACCATGGCTAGCTTTGTTGTTTGCAGGCTATTTTATAATAAAATTTTGACCTTGGCTAGCTTTGTTGTTTGCAGGCTATTCTATAACATTTTGACCATGGCTAGCTTTGTTGTTTGCAGGCTATTTTATAATAACATTTTGACCTTGGCTAGCTTTGTTGTTTGCAGGCTATTTTATATAACAGTTTGACCTTGGCTAGGTTTGTTGTTTGCAGGCTATTTTATAATAACATTTTGACCTTGGCTTGCTTTGTTGTTTGCAGGCTATTTTATAATAAAATTTTGACCTTGGCTAGGTTTGTTGTTTGCAGGCTATTCTATAACATTTTGCCCATGGCTAGCTTTGTTGTTTGCAGGCTATTTTATAATAACATTTTGACCTTGGCTAGCTTTGTTGTTTGCAGGCTATTTTATATAACAGTTTGACCTTGGCTAGGTTTGTTGTTTGCAGGCTATTTTATAATAACATTTTGACCTTGGCTTGCTTTGTTGTTTGCAGGCTATTTTATAATAAAATTTTGACCTTGGCTAGGTTTGTTGTTTGCAGGCTATTCTATAACATTTTGACCATGGCTAGCTTTGTTGTTTGCAGGCTATTTTATAATAAAATTTTGACCTTGGCTAGCTTTGTTGTTTGCAGGCTATTCTATAACATTTTGACCATGGCTAGCTTTGTTGTTTGCAGGCTATTTTATAATAACATTTTGACCTTGGCTAGCTTTGTTGTTTGCAGGCTATTTTATATAACAGTTTGACCTTGGCTAGGTTTGTTGTTTGCAGGCTATTTTATAATAACATTTTGACCTTGGCTAGGTTTGTTGTTTGCAGGCTATTTTATAATAAAATTTTGACCTTGGCTAGGTTTGTTGTTTGCAGGCTATTCTATAACATTTTGACCATGGCTAGCTTTGTTGTTTGCAGGCTATTTTATAATAACAGTTTGACCTTGGCTAGCTTTGTTGTTTGCAGGCTATTTTATAATAACAGTTTGACCTTGGCTAGCTTTGTTGTTTGCAGGCTATTTTATAATAACATTTTGACCTTGGCTAGCTTTGTTGTTTGCAGGCTATTTTATAATAACATTTTGACCTTGGCTAGCTTTGTTGTTTGCAGGCTATTTTATATAACAGTTTGACCTTGGCTAGGTTTGTTGTTTGCAGGCTATTTTATATAACAGTTTGACCTTGGCTAGCTTTGTTGTTTGCAGGCTATTTTATAATAACATTTTGACCTTGGCTAGCTTTGTTGTTTGCAGGCTATTTTATATAACAGTTTGACCTTGGCTAGGTTTGTTGTTTGCAGGCTAGAGCACAGATTGGCTTCTCCAATTAAGGCAAGTGGAGGGGAGGGGGGGGGGTGTTATTGAAAAAGAATTGCAGCAAACAAGATGTTTTGTTTTTAAAAATGTTTAGATTTGGCTGATATGATGTTCTATACCAATACATATGTGCTGTTTTTCTTCCAGTTCGTGCTTCATTCTTACTGTCAGCAATCACATTTGTTTCCATCACATTTACGGTGTGTTTGCAAATTCTACCTGTTATTTCTCTTTCTCCTCCCACACCAGTCAATGCCTGCTCTGCACACCAGCAGAGGCTATTACAGCAAATCATAGACTTTCTTTGGACTTTGGCTATTAAAAACCAATTGCAACAAACAAGATATTAGTTTGTTTAAAGTGTTTAGACTTGTCTTAGTATAAAATAACATAATAGCCAACAAAAATGTATTGTAATTACAAGGGGCTAGATTAAAATTGGAGTGTAAAATAGCATTTGTGCGAAGCCGTAAATTGTGCTGGCGAGATTTTGCTATTGCAAACCTTGTGCATGGTGTTTTGCCGTGGGATTACAAGTTGAAAGGAGAAACATCTATAGGTATCTGACATATGCATAATGAAAAACAATTAATTTGCAGTTCTAACCGTACCACCCTTTTCAACCAATCACAATTTTTTTTTTTTAACAAAACACGTCAACCATAATTAAGCGCAAAGTTTATTTCAACAAAAATACAATTATCCACATTTCACTAATTGCGCGACAAAAAAACAAACAATTGGACCAATCCCATTAGTCTTGAAAAATATTGCCATGGTGACATCACACTTTACCCTGGAAGAAAATTAAGTTCTTATGATCACCTTAGAGCCACAATATATCTTTCACTGGATCGCAGAGGAGGGAGAAGAACCCACGTGAAAGGGATGTCATTTGAAGTGACATTGCAGATACTGTCAACTTGACTGCGCAGAATAAGGGAATATCCAACATCGAAAGGAAGGTTTTAAGGAAGAAAAAACAATTAGGGAAATTTAAAAAAAATAAAAGCTAAGAACATAATTGGAAAAAATTGGTGACCAAAATTTAAACATTATGAAAAATCCAGTTTCCGACATTTCACAATCGGTTAAAAATGTACACAGCGAAGATGAGCATTCAGCAGGTAAGAACCTTTTTTTTTCTCTCAAATGTCCATTGTCAAATTATGTACAATTAGTTTGTCTACAAAACATGTTTAACTTGTATTTCAGACACTTAGGATTATGGCAATATTTAGGACTCATTTGTGCCAGAAATGCCAAATTCCACTGTACTGATATCTGATTCATCAGGTAACTTGATATTTAATGAACTATTTGCAAAGTACAATGTCAAACATTAACAAATAAAAATATAAATGTATTCACAGATATAGACATATATTTACATTTTTATTTGTGAATGCAGATGTTTGGTAATTAACAATTTGTTTAAAAAATTATATTTACATAGATGGCAACATCTCTGAGCAGAAATAAAGGATGAGGTATGCAAAATATTAACTATTAACAACTATATCCTAGTACCTATAAACTACTATTAACTATATCCAAATTGAACATAACTATATTTCTTATTACCTATGAACTACTTAATTTTACTGCTCAACTATTTACTAATATCTATGAACTACTACCTAATCTATACTATCTATATCCTTCTACTAACAAATAATTTAGGGTACTTTTCGATTACTGAACGGCCACTGACAGCAAATTACGCTATAGATTTTTTTGTTCATTATTGCTAAAGCACTGTAGAAGTTGAAATGCAATTGGGGCGAAGCATCAATCCATGAGTTTCACTTGGGGTGGATACCAGAGGATTGGGTGGACAGAGCACCTCCGGCATTCCCCCAAGTAAAACTCATGGATTGACGCTTTGCCTTCCTTGAATCACCCAGGCGGAGGCAACAAAGAGAGTGGAGATGGGGGAATTTCAGCTTCTACTGTACTTCAGCAGTAACGGAACAAAACTCTATTGTGCCAGAGGGGTGCTACATTAATGGAAAAGTACAATAACTTATTTTAAAATGCATGTCACTCATTTGCATAACACCTATGCAAGAGGTTATTATTAACCCTTTCAAAGAAAGTCAGAACTGCAATGTATAATAAGGAGAAATGTTATTTGCAAATCATCATTTTATAATTTAAGATAATCCTTCCAGTTTGAACCTTTTTTGAGAATTTGTACAAATTAATTGACGAAGAGCAACCTTTTCATAAGGCACAAGTGTCTGCTGAGAGAGGTAATTTTAAAGACTATTAAATGTCTTTAAAAATAATACATATATGACATTAACCTATGTTTTAACATTTGCAGATGTGAAAAAGGACGAAGTCCTGGACGTTCAAGCTGAGCCTACAAAATCTGATGCGTGTACAGAATCTGAATCAAGTTTTACAGATATTCGAGAAATATTTCTTGAGAACATGTACCACTTAAGGAAATGTGTGCATAATAATTTCGATAGAATCCTTAAAAATCAAAGTAGGCAAATTCAGTTACTTTAACGTGTATTGGAACTGTGCAATCCTCCAGGGCACCAACTAAAAAAAGGACATTTATGGTCGACTTGCAGTAGATTTCTTCCTTTTACAAAACTTAAATCATGACGTGTTTATGTAGAATTATGTTTTTTCTTTTATAAAAAATAGTTTTTATTATTTTGTCAAGCACTGTAGTAAAAAAAAAAAGAATCATGGTTTCTTGGGAGTGACTTCTTTATTCATTGGGTGATTCAGGGGGGGGGGACGACGACGACTGTCAAGCACCACATTTTAATTTTACAGAGACCTGTCATTTGTGTTTTGTCTTGTGCTAGCTGTGCATATGAGTCACTGGGTTATGCAGAGCTAAATTTACATTCTGTCATTATACTAATTTTACAAAGAACATTTACCTTTTAGTTGTCCCAAAATATGGTTTCCTTAGTTAATCCACATCTGCTTGATACGTCTCATTCAATAATATGATCCATTGCAGATTATGTCAGTGGATATATTTCCACCAAAGGCTGACCTTAACTGAAAAGTAAGATATGTATAACTAAATCTTCCAATACAAAGCACCAAGTCCCTAAAATCCTGGACTGAATTGCTCTGTCTAAATGTCTGCCTCTGTAATATCACTAACAAATTAGCTTGCATGTGAAATACATAAATAGAGTATGCTTTTCCTTTGAAGCTTTTTGGTTCCATGAAGATGAAGTCGACACTCTTCAGGTTTGCCAACGTCAGTGTCCTATGTTTGGAGTTTCCCTATGAAGATCACATCACTGTTGTGCTGTCAGTGATTAAGTGCAATGTTGATGCGCAGAGTGTTGAAATACCTATCTTGCCGTGTCATGCCCGGACGTCTTTTGTCAATGTGCAGGGCCTACAGAATACCTGCACAGCTGTACTGCTTCGGACGTAGCAAGGAACATTGCATGGCAGTGTGCTTATTGATGTAGAGAACGTTAGAGACATTTCAAAGATCAAAATAAACCTTGGTTGGCATACATTTAGTACACACGTATGTCTGAGTGCATTTAAAAGAGACCTCCAATCCTGTACTGTCCATTGCAAATGTAAGTATGTCTGCTGTGCATTAGTACTGAGCACTGATGTGCTTGAGGATATGGAAGTCGTGAGTCGATCCAGGATACTTCACAAACATGTTAATTATGTGCATGTTTTCCATGTCACATAAAGTGGACATTGATAGAATGAAAGTGTTGGAGGATGCAATATGCCATTTGTTGGTTCCATGGTGGCCGCAGAGCAATATGGGTGCAGTGTATTGTCCCCCACACGTTAGGTATGCCCCCCCCAAATTCTAATAGTCCCTCTTGCGATCAGGCCAAGCATCCTCTGTGTGAGGGGATCCTATGACAGGATGTCACTTGTTGAGAATGGCATTCCTAAACTTCCCTATTACGACAGTGAAGGTGCCTTGAGTCATCCTTTGACATGGTATAAGCTAATAATGTGCTGCGTATAGATCCTGTAGATGTCATAAACCTCAACATTAGTAAGTGCACACACCCACGTGTGGGCAAGATGGCTGGTACGTATGATTGTGTTGAGACAGAGTTGTCCACGAGCATGTCAACAAGCAATCTAGGGATCCATATTTGCATAACCAAATAACAAAGCTTATAAGTCAATGAAAAGAGCAGTGATACACAATGGTGATCAAAAAGACAAGAACGGCCTGATAGGCCAAGGTGGTCATTTAGGACATATTGGCTGTGATGTTTGTTTAATGATTCTTGACCATATGCAGATGAAAGATATTAAAAATATAGAAGCCAAATGAGTTAACCAGAAGTGGGAGCTGTGGTTAAAAATGTTAAAATTTTCTCGATTGTGCAGTAACGCGCTCTATTACCCACCAACTTGTAATAGGAGTGTAAAATAGCCTTTTTGTGGCACATTGAAAAGATAGGGCAAGTAGTTTTTGAAAAAGTTTGCAAAGCTTAGTTTGCGATAATTGAACCGCCGTGAAATAGTTATATGGGGGGGATGGGGGTGTGCAAAAACCATGACCGGGAGCTTGCAATTACGTGTGTAAACATCGCACAGTGGATAGCGCACCACTTTGCCTAAGGTAATTTGCCTAAGGTGTTTAGTACACACTGTGTTAAGCGCACACTTTTTGTATTGCAGTGTGTTTGTGTGACTACAGGTGCTTTGTATGTGACTGTGTACAGTTGTATTTCTTTCATGTAATTAGCAAGAGTCCATGAGATAGTGACGTATAGGATATACATTCCTACCAGGAGGGGCAAAGTTTCCCAAACCTCAAAATGCCTATAAATACACCCCTCACCACACCCACAATTCAGTTTTACAAACTTTGCCTCCCATGGAGGTGGCCGCCTGTGAGAAGATTTTTTCTCTCACGCATTCCAGTAAACCCAGTGAAGGCTCAGGCGTTTCTGAAATGTGTTTCAGACCTAGAGTTGGCTGGGGTAATTGTGCCAGTTCCATTTCTGGAACGGGGTCTTGGGTTTTACTCAAATCTATTCATTGTACCAAAGAAGGAGAATTCCTTCAGACCAGTTCTGGATCTAAAAATATTGAATCGTTATGTAAGGATACCAACATTCAAAATGGTGACTATAAGAACTATTCTGCCTTTTGTTCAGCAAGGGCATTATATGTCTACAATAGACTTACAGGATGCATATCTTCATATTCCAATTCATCCAGATCACTTTCAGTTCCTGAGATTCTCTTTTCTAGACAAGCATTACCAGTTTGTTGCCCTTCCGTTTGGCCTAGCAACAGCTCCAAGGATCTTTTCCAAGGTTCTCGGTGCCCTTCTCTCTGTAATCAGAGAACAGGGTATTGCGGTATTTCCTTATTTGGACGATATCTTGGTACTTGCTCAGTCTTTACATTCTGCAGAATCTCATACGAATCAACTTGTGTTGTTTCTTCAAAGACATGGTTGGAGGATCAATTTACCAAAGAGTTCCTTGATTCCTCAGACAAAGGTAACCTTTTTGGGTTTTCAAATAGATTCAGTGTCTATGACTTTGTCTCTAACAGAAAAGAGACGTCTGAAGTTGGTTTCAGCTTGTCGAATCCTTCAGTCTCAATCATTCCCTTCGGTAGCTTTGTGCATGGAAATTCTAGGTCTCATGACTGCTGCATCGGACGCGATCCCCTTTGCTCGCTTTCACATGAGACCTCTCCAGCTTTGTATGCTGAACCAGTGGTGCAGGGATTATACAAAGATATCACAATTAATATCCTTAAATTCCAATGTTCGGTCTTCTCTTACTTGGTGGTTGAATCACCATCGTCTAATTCAAGGGGCCTCTTTTGTTCGTCCAACCTGGATTGTGATCTCAACAGATGCGAGTCTTTCAGGTTGGGGAGCTGTATGGGGATCTCTGACAGCGCAGGGGTTTTGGGAATTTCAGGAGGCGAAATTACCAATCAACATTTTGGAACTCTGTGCGATTTTCAGAGCTCTTCAGTTCTGGCCTCTTCTGAAGAGAGAATCATTTATTTGTTTTCAGACAGACAATGTCACAACCGTGGCGTATGTCAATCATCAAGGTGGGACTCACAGTCCTCAGGCTATGAAAGAAGTATCTCGGATACTTGTATGGGCGGTTGCCAGCTCCTGTCTAATCTCTGCGGTTCACATCCCAGGTGTAGACAATTGGGAAGCGGATTATCTCAGTCGCCAGACGTTACATCCGGGCGAATGGTCTCTTCACCCAGAGGTTTTTCTTCAGATTGTTCAAATCTGGGGACTTCCAGAAATAGATCTGATGGCCTCTCATCTAAACAAGAAACTTCCCAGGTATCTGTCCAGATCCAGGGATCCTCAGGCGGAGGCAGTGGACGCGTTGTCGCTTCCTTGGAATGATCAACCTGCTTATATCTTTCCGCCTCTAGTTCTTCTTCCAAAAGTGATTTCCAAAATTCTAATGGAACGTTTGTATTGCTGGTGGCTCCAGCATGGCCTCACAGGTTTTGGTATGCGGATCTCGTTCGGATGGCAAGTTGCCAACCTTGGACACTTCCGTTAAGGCCAGACCTTCTATCTCAAGGCCCATTTTTTCCATCAGGATCTCAAATCATTACATTTGAAGGTATGGAGATTGAACGCTTGATTCTTAGTCATAGAGGTTTCTCTGACTCAATGATTAATACTATGTTGCAGGCTCGTAAATCTGTGTCTAGAAAGATTTATTACCGAGTCTGGAAGACTTTCATTTCTTGGTGTTCTTCTCATAAATTCTCTTGGCATTCTTTTCGAATTCCTAGAATTTTGCAGTTTCTTCAGGATGGTTTGGATAAGGGTTTGTCTGCAAGCTCTTTGAAAGGTCAAATCTCTGCTCTTTCTGTTCTTTTTCACAGAAAGATTGCTAATCATCCTGATATTCGTTGTTTTGTACAGGCTTTGGTTTGCATCAAGCCTGTCATTAAGTCAATCTCTCCTCCTTGGAGTCTTAATTTGGTTTTGAGGGGTTTACAGGCTCCTCCGTTTGAGCCTATGCATTCTCTGGATATTAAATTACTTTCTTGGAAAGTTTTGTTCCTTTTGGCCATCTCTTCTGCTAGAAGAGTTTCTGAGTTATCTGCTCTTTCCTGTGAATCTCCTTTTCTGATTTTTCATCAGGATAAGGCGGTATTGCGGACTTCATTTAAATTTTTACCTAAGGTTGTGAATTCTAACAACATTAGTAGAGAGATTGTTGTCCCTTCATTGTGTCCTAATCCTAAGAATTCTATGGAGAAATCTTTACATTCTTTGGATGTAGTAAGAGCGTTGAAATATTATGTTGAAGCTACTAAAGGTTTTAGAAATACTTCTAGTCTATTTTTTATCTTTTCTGGTTCCAGGAAAGGTCAGAAGGCTTCTGCTATTTCCTTGGCATCTTGGTTAAAGTCCTTGATTCATCATGCTTATGTAGAGTCGGGTAAGTCCCCGCCTCAAAGGATTACGGCTCATTCTACTAGGTCAGTTTCTACTTCCTGGGCTTTTAGGAATGAAGCTTCTGTTGATCAAATTTGCAAAGCAGCAACTTGGTCTTCTTTGCATACTTTTACTAAATTCTACCATTTTGATGTTTTTTCTTCTTCTGAAGCAGTTTTTGGTAGAAAAGTACTTCAGGCAGCTGTTTCAGTTTGATTCTTCTGCTTATAATTTCAGTTTTTTTTCCATTATGAGATTAAAACTTTTTGATTTGGGTTGTGGATTATTTTTTCAGCGGAATATGGCTGTCTTTATTTTTTCCCTCCCTCTCTAGTGACTCTTGCGTGGAAGTTCCACATCTTGGGTATCTGCTATCCCATACGTCATTAGCTCATGGACTCTTGCTAATTACATGAAAGAAAACATAATTTATGTAAGAACTTACCTGATAAATTAATTTCTTTCATATTAGCAAGAGTCCATGAGGCCCACCCTTTTTTGTGGTGGTTATGATTTTTTTGTATAAAGCACAATTATTCCAATTCCTTATTTTTAATGCTTTCGCTCCTTTCTTATCACCCCACTTCTTGGCTATTCGTTAAACTGAATTGTGGGTGTGGTGAGGGGTGTATTTATAGGCATTTTGAGGTTTGGGAAACTTTGCCCCTCCTGGTAGGAATGTATATCCCATACGTCACTAGCTCATGGACTCTTGCTAATATGAAAGAAATGAATTTATCAGGTAAGTTCTTACATAAATTATGTTATTTGTGTGTGTGTATATATAAATTATAGGGCATGCATTAAGACATACATATTTTAGAGCTAGATTCATACTATTGCAATTGGTATTCTAATTAGTAGCGATGCTAGAATAGAATATAAGAAAATATGGCAGTAGTAGTTAAAATGTATATACTGCATCTCATCATATTTTAAATGTATGTCAAGTGGCAGGTATGGGTATTCACCCCTTAGCCTTGGACCTAGAAAGTAATTCCTAACACTATGAAAGTCTTATTGTGTAGTTACAATACAGTATTTCAGTGGTAAATAAGAACAGAAACATTTCTAATATACCCATTTAAAAAAAAAAAAAATAGGGAATATTCATGGTTGCTTTACCGATATTGTAGACATTTAGTGATCCCTGGATGTATATGTAATTACCATTTCTTTTGTTAGGATAATTTATATATGTGCTACCAATTCTGTAAATGAATACTGTATTGGGGAAAAAAATACTTATAATGATGTGGGGTTGATTGCTTTTCCAATGATAGTGTTGTTAGAATAATTTCAACCAGTAAGAATAATTTCAAACACATATAATTAGCTTAAATCACCATTGTAGATTTACTTGTTTGGGTATCCCAATATGAAAAAGAAGCATAATCTCTCATATATGGGGATGCTAGGGGGTCCTCTTTGTAAGTCAGAAAATCCTAAAAGTCAACTATTAGGTGATTTCCTTATCTATGACAAATACCTGCTACCTTGAGGGGTATAAGACCCCTTATTTGAAAGAGGATTATCCCCTTTTACATACAACATATTTTGTGGTGTATACTATTCTGCCTTTTGGGGATAGGGGCTTTGGAGCCACTGTCTAACTATACAGTAAATATACTAGGTAGTTGATTGACAATTTTGGCAATCACTTTTTAATGATAGGGGTATATGGCCTTTCATTTGAAAGAGGAGGTGCTTCTCTTTTACAAAGGGGTTTCTAAAAGAGCTCCCATTCCTCCTTAAAAAGCCTTGTGTTTAGTAGAGCAAGTAATTTGCATTACCAGATTGATTAACTGCTAATTAAGAGGGGATAAACCTCTTCTGTAAAGTGAGGGTCCCATCTTCCTTTTAAGTAAAGTAAAGGGGATACAGCGGTTACATAATAATCTCAGGTTGATCACCTGCATCCTAAGAGGGACAGGTAACCCCTCATTGAAAGAGGACGAGGACAGTACGGACAATGTTGCATATGAAGAAAAAGGTGTGCTTACTCCTACTGCATGTGGATGGTATTTCTTGCTTGGTAAGGGTCCCTTACATCTGAGACAGATGACGCTAGAGCATAAAAAACTCTAGGAAAAGAAAGCTGTATTGTTCACTACTAGTTACAGTTTACCTTTAACTTTAATTGATACATTTACTTCTAATTTAGAGGCAAGAAAGAATACTTAGGAGCCACCCACACATACTTTTTTTTCCTTTTTTTTCCCTTCTTTTAGAAACCCTACATATGAGTTGGTGTAAAAACACAAAAATAACGTTCAGAGCTGGATGTAAAACATGTGGTAATCATTGCTCTATGGGTTAAGGTATTCTGTGATACTCTGATGACCATGGTGATTTGTCCATGTGTAATTTTTACAAAGGTTAGATTTGGTAAAAGTACTAGGCAAGGCTGCCCACTTCCCCCTTGCATATTTTAATGCCAATAACTCCAATTTTCCGACTAATTAAATATCAGAAACGCTTGAGTATATAGTATATGTTTGTTAGGCAGATCTGCCTTGATGTAAGCGTATATATGTGATGTTTTAGTTGCTTTCTTCTAAAAGTGGTGTTTATGACTATGATGCTGAGTTGGGATACTGTCTCTGAATATTTATTAATATTAATAATATTTTTTTATTAGGTTTCTTTAAAGCTGCAATATTAGACAAAGATGGAAAATGATGAGGATTTGGTAAAAGTACTAGGCAAGGCTTCCCACTTCCCCCTTGCATATTTTAATGCCAATAACTCCAATTTTCCGACTAATTAAATATCAGAAACGCTTGAGTATATAGTATATGTTTGTTAGGCAGATCTGCCTTGATGTAAGCGTATATATGTGATGTTTTAGTTGCTTTCTTCTAAAAGTGGTGTTTATGACTATGATGCTGAGTTGGGATACTGTCTCTGAATATTTATTAATATTAATAATATTTTTTTATTAGGTTTCTTTAAAGCTGCAATATTAGACAAAGATGGAAAATGATGAGGACCCTTACATGCGGGAGAACAAGCAGGACATGGCAAGCAGAATTGAGAGTAAGTTCACAGAGTAACATATATTTAGTAAAGGCTCACACTATAAAAAAATTTAAGTCTCTTCAAAAGAAGTATGAATGTAAAAACAGGTTTTATATATAACTGTCCTTTAAAGACAGAACACAACCTGCCTCAGCTTCTCTTTTTGCTGAATGTCAAATATTTAATGAAATGTTGGCAGATCTCTCAACGTGACCGAAACAATGCAGTCTCTTTCCTCAATTATAACACCCTCAGAGAGAGAGAATACACAATAGTGTAGTATGTTGGGCAGAGTAGAGACACTAATAGGAAGGTATTCACAGATGTCTTACTGAAGTATTTACTTGTATATTTATTGAGATACAAATATCACAATTTCATTTAAAATGTCAACTCATTTCAACAGATATAAATATCTTTTCTCTTGTTAAGTGTATCCAGTCCACGGATCATCCATTACTTGTGGGATATTCTTCCCAACAGGAAGTTGCAAGAGGATCACCCACAGCAGAGCTGCTATATAGCTCCTCCCCTCACTGCCATACCCAGTCATTCTCTTGCAACTCTCAACAAAGATGGACGTAGTAAGAGGAGAGTGGTGTATTATAGTTAGTTTTTTAACTTCAATCAAAAGTTTGTTATTTTTAAATGGTACCGGAGTGTACTGTTTCATCTCAGGCAGCATTAGAAGAAGAATCTGCCTGTGATTTCTATGATCTTAGCAGAAGTAACTAAGATCCACTGCCGTTCTCACATATTCTGAGGAGTGAGGTAACTTCAGAGGGGGAATGGCGTGCAGGTTTTCCTGCAATAAGGTATGTGCAGTTAACATATTTCTAGGGATGGAATTTTCTAGAAAAATGCTGCTGATACCAGATTAATATAAGTTAAGCCTTAAATGCAGTGATAGTGACTGGTATCAGGCTTATTAACAGATATACATACTCTTATAAAGGTGTAATATAAAACGTTTGCTGGCATGTTAATCGTTTTTATATATGGTGACAAAACTTATTGGGGCCTAGTTTTTTTCCACATGGCTGGCTTGATTTTTGCCTAGAAACAGTTTCCTGAGGCTTTCCACTGTTGTAATATGAGTGGGAGGGGCCTATTTTAGCGCTTTTCTGCGCAGCTAGAATTAGACTGAGACACTATGCTTCCTTCTGCATGATACAGGACATCTCTGAAGGGCTCAAAAGGCTTCAAAGTCGTGTTTGAGGAGGGTAACAACCACAGTTGACTGTAGCAGTTGTTGTGACTGTGTTTAAAAAAAACGTTTTTGTCATTTATTATTCCGTTTTTGGTATTAAGGGGTTAATCATCCATTTGCAAGTGGGTGCAATGCTCTGCTGACTTGTTACATACACTGTAAAAATTTCGTTAGTGTAACTGCCTTTTTTCACTTATTTCAAATTTTGTCAAAATTTGTTTCTCTTAAAGGCACAGTAACGTTTTTTATATTGCTTGTTAACTTGCTTTAAAGTGTTTTCCAAGCTTGCTAGTCTCATTGCTAGTCTGTACAAACATGTCTGAAACAGAGGATACTTGTTCATTATGTTTAAAAGCCATGGTGGAGCCCCATAGGAGAATGTGTACTAAATGTATTGATTTCACCTTAAACAGTAAAGATCAGTCTTTATCTATAAAAGAATTGTCACCAGAGGGGTCTGTCGAGGGGGAAGTTATGCCGACTAACTCTCCCCACGTGTCGGATCCTTCGCCCTCCCGCTCAAGGGACGCACGCTAATATGGCGCCAAGTACATCAGGGACGCCCATAGCGATTACTTTGCAGGACATGGCTGCAATCATGAATAATACCCTGTCAGAGGTATTATCCAGATTGCCTGAATTGAGAGGCAAGTGCGATAGCTCTGGGGTTAGACGAGATACAGAGCGCGTAGACGCTGTAAGGGCCATGTCTGATACTGCGTCACAATATGCAGAACCTGAGGACGGAGAGCTTCAGTCTGTGGGTGACGTCTCTGAATCGGGGAGACCTGATTTAGAGATTTCTAATTTTAAATTTAAGCTTGAGAACCTCCGTGTATTGCTTGGGGAGGTATTAGCTTCTCTGAATGACTGTGACACAATTGCAGTGCCAGAGAAATTGTGTAGGCTGGATAAATACTATGCAGTGCCGGTGAGTACTGATGTTTTTCCAATACCTAAAAGGCTTACAGAAATTATTAGTAAGGAGTGGGATAGGCCCGGTGTGCCCTTTTCCCCACCTCCTATATTTAGAAAAATGTTTCCAATAGATGCCACTACACGGGACTTATGGCAGACAGTCCATAAGGTGGAGGGAGCAGTTTCTACTTTAGCAAAGCGTAACACTATCCCGGTTGAGGACAGTTGTGCTTTTTCAGATCCAATGGATAAAAAATTAGAGGGTTACCTTAAGAAAATGTTTATTCAACAAGGTTTTATTTTACAGCCCCTTGCATGCATTGCGCCTGTCACTGCTGCGGCGGCATTCTGGTTTGAGGCCCTGGAAGAGGCCATCCATACAGATCCATTGATTGAAATTGTTGATAAGCTTAGAACTCTTAAGCTAGCTAACTCATTTGTTTCTGATGCCATTGTTCATTTGACTAAACTAACGGCTAAGAATTCCGGATTCGCCATCCAGGCGCGTAGGGCGCTATGGCTCAAATCCTGGTCAGCTGATGTGACTTCAAAGTCTAAATTACTCAACATTCCTTTCAAAGGGCAGACCTTATTCGGGCCTGGTTTGAAAGAAATTATTGCTGACATTACTGGAGGTAAGGGTCATACCCTTCCTCAGGACAGGGCCAAATCAAAGGCCAAACAGTCTAATTTTCGTGCCTTTCGAAATTTCAAGGCAGGTGCAGCATCAACTTCCTCTGCTTCAAAACAAGGGGGAACTTTTGCTCAATCCAAGCAGGCCTGGAAACCTTAACCAGTCCTGGAACAAGGGCAAGCAGGCCAGAAAGCCTGCTGCTGCCTCTAAGACAGCATGAAGGAGCGGCCCCCTATCCCACAACGGATCTAGTAGGGGGTACACTCTCTCTCTTCGCCCAGGCGTGGGCAAGAGATGTTCAGGATCTCTGGGCGTTGGAGATCATATCTCAGGGATATCTTCTGGACTTCAAAGCTTCTCCTCCACAAGGGAGATTTCACCTTTCAAGATTATCTGCAAACCAGATAAAGAAAGAGGCATTCCTAAGCTGCGTACAAGATCTCCTTGTAATGGGAGTGATCCATCCAGTTCCGCGGTCGGAACAAGGACAGGGGTTTTATTCAAATCTGTTTGTTGTTCCCAAAAAAGGGGGAACCTTCAGACCAATTTTGGATTTAAAGATCCTAAGCAAATTCCTCAGAATTCTGTCATTCAAGATGGAAACTATTCAAACCATTTATCCATGATCCAAGAGGGTCAGTGCATGACCACAGTGGACTTAAAGGATGCCTACCTTCACATTTCGATTCACAAGAATCATCAGTTCCTGAGGTTTGCCTTTCTAGACAGGCATTACCAATTTGTAGCTCTTCCATTCGGGTTGGCTACAGCCCCAAGAATTTTTACAAAGGTTCTGGGCTCTCTTCTGGCGGTCCTAAGACCGCGAGGCATAGCGGTGGCTCCTTACCTGGACGACATCCTGATATAGGCGTCAAGCTTTCAAATTGCCAAATCTCATACAGAGATAGTTCTGGCATTCCTGAGGTCGCATGGGTGGAAAGTGAACGAAGAAAAGAGTTCTCTATCTCCTCTCACAAGGGTTTCCTTCCTAGGGACTCTTATAGATTCTGTAGAAATGAAAATTTACCTGACGGAGTCCAGGTTATCAAAACTTCTAAATGCTTGCCGTGTTCTTCACTCCATTCCGCGTCCCACGGTGGCTCAGTGCATGGAAGTAATTGGCTTAATGGTAGCGGTGATGGACATAGTGCCATTCGCGCGCCTGCATCTCAGACCGCTGCAATTATGCATGCTCAGTCAGTGGAATGGGGATTACACAGATTTGTCCCCTCTACTAAATCTGGATCAGGAAACCAGAGATTCTCTTCTCTGGTGGTTATCTCGGGCCCATCTGTCCAAGGGTATGACCTTTCGCAGACCAGATTGGACAATTGTAACAACAGATGCCAGCCTTCTAGGTTGGGGTGCAGTCTGGAACTCCCTGAAGGCTCAGGGTTCATGGACTCAGGAGGAGAAACTCCTCCCAATAAATATTCTGGAGTTAAGAGCAATATTCAATGCTCTTCTAGCTTGGCCTCAGTTAGCAACACTGAGGTTCATCAGATTTCAGTCGGACAACATCACGACTGTGGCTTACATCAACCATCAAAGGGGAACCAGGAGTTCCCTAGCGATGTCAGAAGTCTCCAAGATAATTCGCTGGGCAGAGACTCACTCTTGCCACCTGTCAGCGATCCATATCCCAGGTGTAGAGAACTGGGAGGCGGATTTTCTAAGTCGTCAGACTTTTCATCTGGGGGAGTGGGAACTCCATCCGGAGGTGTTTGCTCAATTGGTTCTCCGTTGGGGCAAACCAGAATTGGATCTCATGGCGTCTCGCCAGAACGCCAAGCTTCCTTGTTACGGATCCAGGTCCAGGGACCCAGAAGCGGCACTGATAGATGCTCTAGCAGCGCCTTGGTTCTTCAACCTGGCTTATGTGTTTCCACCGTTTCTTCTGCTCCCTCGACTGATTGCCAAGATCAAACAGGAGAGAGCATCAGTGGTATACAGACCTAGTGGACATGTCATCCTTTCCACCATGGACTCTGCCTCTGAGACAAGACCTTCTAATACAAGGTCCTTTCAATCATCCAAATCTGCTTTCTCTGAGACTGACTGCATGGAGATTGAACGCTTGATCCTATCAAAGCGTGGCTTCTCTGAGTCAGTAATTGATACCTTAATACAGGCACGAAAGCCTGTCACCAGGAAAATTTACCACAAGATATGGCGTAAATATCTTCATTGGTGTGAATCCAAGAATTACTCATGGAGTAGGGTTAGGATTCCTAGGATATTGTCCTTCCTCCAAGAGGGTTTGGACAAAGGACTATCAGTTAGTTCTTTAAAGGGACAGATTTCTGCTCTGTCTATTCTTTTACACAAGCGTCTGGCAGAAGTTCCAGACGTTCAGGCATTTTGTCAGGCTTTAGTTAGAATTAAGCCTGTGTTTAAACCTGTTGCTCCTCCATGGAGCTTAAACTTGGTTCTTAAAGTTCTTCAAGGGGTTCCGTTTGAACCCCTTCATTCTATTGATATCAAACTTCTATCATGGAAAGTTCTTTTTCTGATGGCTATTTCCTCGGCTCGAAGAGTCTCTGAGTTATCTGCCTTACATTGTGATTCTCCTTATCTGATCTTTCATTCAGATAAACTTGTTCTGCGTACAAAACCTGGGTTTTTACCTAAGGTGGTTTCTAACAAGAATATCAATCAAGAGATTGTTGTTCCATCATTATGTCCTAATCCTTCTTCAAAGAAGGAACGTCTTTTGCATAATCTAGACGTAGTCTGTGCCTTGAAGTTTTACTTACAGGCTACTAAAGATTTTCGCCAAACATCTAACCTGTTTGTTGTTTACTCTGGACAGAGGAGAGGTCAGAAGGCATCGGCAACCTCTTTCTTTTTGGCTTCGGAGTATAATCCGTTTAGCCTATGAGACTGCTGGACAGCAGCCTCCTGAAAGGATTACAGCTCATTCTACTAGAGCTGTGGCTTCCACCTGGGCCTTTAAAAATGAGGCCTCTGTTGAACAGATTTGCAAGGCTGCAACTTGGTCTTCCCTTCATACTTTTTCCAAATTTTCCAAATTTGATACTTTTGCTTCTTCGGAGGCTGTTTTTGGGAGAAAGGTTCTACAGGCAGTGGTTCCTTCCGTTTAAGTTCCTGCCTTGTCCCTGCCATCATCCGTGTACTTTAGCTTTGGTATTGGTATCCCACAAGTAATGGATGATCCGTGGACTGGATACACTTAACAAGAGAAAACATAATTTATGCTTACCTGATAAATTTATTTCTCTTGTAGTGTATCCAGTCCACGGCCCGCCCTGTCCTTTTATGGCAGGTCTACAACATTCCATTGAATAATCTTCAGAAGAAGTAACCTGTGTCTAGAAAGATACATTCTAAGAACATTTCACAAAAAACAATGTTCGTGTTTTGGTATTGTAACTAATTACACCTCCCATAGAAAAATACTTTCCTTCCTTCTTAGAACCACTTATTTCATAAAAGTATCACTATTCCTAAAAGTCTGTTTCTTTGAAATTGTCAACTGCTACCATGCATGCTCTTATAAAATGCACCTGGATTGGCACAAGAATACAAGCGCTGGATTAGCTGTAAGCATGCCTGCATATGCAGCCAGTCAAGAGTAGATACAGAATAATTAATAAGAGAACACATTTGGAGGACAGTGAAAAGTGCTATAGGCAATGGTGCATCCTTCACTTTTTTGCATGCTCTGAAGTGGCTGCTAGCATGCACACAGCTAGTCTAGAAGTGAAATCTGAATGATATTTAAGAGCAGATAATAATTGGAGGACAGTGTATGCCCTGAGGCAATGGTGAGTTCAGTGCTGTACTGCCAGTTTTTGATTGGCCTTGAACATAGTAACCCAGAGCCGATTTTTAAATAATGCACATGAGCACACATTTTATGGGCTATGGAAAGTGCCAGAGGTTTTCAAATAGACCAATGCTGGATACTGAGGAGTTGCAAGTTCTTCTTCCTTTTTTTTTATTATAACTTGTTATATAATTATTTTTTTTTAGAAATAATCCCCTTAAGAAAAATGCTTTTCCACATACAAGGAAAGTAATGTATTACTAAAATCCAGAATAAATAGCAGATATATTTTAGTTATAACAAAATATAAGATCCCCATGGTAAAGAAAATGTTTTCAAAGTAGTTATCTGACATGATGGGAGTGTAATTTGTCACTGTCTCTAAAAATGAAGCCAGAAAAATAAGAAATTCTATGAAAGTTAGTGTTTTCCCATATTCCAAAACCCCCTCATGGCTTTACTTTTGTGCTTCAGGAGCTATGAAAGCTCCTGTATATTAGTGTGTGGGTAAACTGTTCATAACTTGCAAACCTCCATGTCAAGGCAAGATTTCCTTCTTAATATAAGGAGTCCACGGCTTCATTCCTTACTTGTGGAAAATACAGAACCTTTCCACCAGGAGGAGGCAAAGACACCCCAGTCAAAGGCTTAAATACCTCCCCCACTTCCCTCATATCCCAGTCATTCGTTGCCTTTTGTCACAGGAGGTTGGCAGAGACGTGTCAGAAGATACGGAGTAGTTCCATATGGAGGGTAGTACCCTTCGGAATGGGACTGGAGTTTTAAGTAGTCTTGTCAGCTCCTAAGCAATCAGTGTTGACGAGTATCACTGCCTGCTTCTATCACTCAAGTCCATGTCAGGAGCGATGCTATAAGACTTTCAAACTTGAGAGGCTGTGTGTCTGTTCCATGGCAGAGATTCCGGTAAGATCGTTTAATTTTTTATACACCTATGATAACGCAAGAAGATAGGGTCACAGTGTGTGACTCCTTTTATATGTATGGACTCAAGGGTTAATATATCTGGAAGGAGATTTTTGAACAGGGGGGATTTAATGCATAATTTACGTTATTATGTTTTATGCCGCGACATGTGTGAGATGAAGCTCAGGCAGATGTTGGAACATTCAGGTTTTACTTTCTTTTTGGATAGCTGTGCAGCCTGTTAGGTTTGGCACACTTTTTCCTGTAGCAGGAGCGGTTCTGCATGGTGCACCATGTGACCGAGTGTGGTCACACTGATTTCCTCTTTCCTGACTGCGATTTACAGGAAACAAAGCAATTTCTCTGTGGGGCCTGGGTCATAGGAGGTGGTAAGTGCCCCAGCCATTGAGGGTATAAAGGTGCCATTTATCTGTTTCTATACTCCATCTTACAAGTGCAAGCTATGGAGGACTATGATACATTAGAGGGTACTCCCTCTTTTCCTAAATCTACTACCTGTCTATATTGTGAGGAGGCTACGGTATTTCCGCCTGCTCAATTATGGTTCCACATGCTTTGATAAAATAATTATATCTAAGAAAACCAAGATGTTTAGTACCACTGAGCCATCCACCTCTGAGAAGTCTCAGTCCTGTGTGGTGCGTTCCCTGCGGTCATCTCCTATTACACATACAGCTTTCCATTGCACTGCTAATCCTCCTTCTGGAGGGGCCCTCTTACTGCCAGACTTTACTGAACAGCTACAAACCGCAGTGTCTGCGGCCTTTAGTGCTTTACCTCGCCCTGTCCTCGCAAGGACAAATATTGCTATCCTTCCCAGGGGTCATCTACTAACTTGTTGGATTTATCTGATACAAGATTATCCGCTTATAGACGCCTCTGATACTTCAGAGGATGCTCTTTCTGGGTCGGAATCTGCTGCCTCTAAGCCTTCAGCTGCGGAGGAACCAGACTTAAGATTTAGGATTTAGCACTTAAGCTTTCTGTTAAAGGAAGTTTTGGCTACTTTAGAGGTTCCAGAACCTAAATTACCTGAGGATCCTTGTATTCCTAAACTAGATAAGGTTTACGAGGACAGGGTTGTGGTACCACAGACATTCTGATGGCTGATATTATTAAGAATGAATGGGAAAGAGTTGGTTCTTCTTTTAAAATTGGAGTTGTGGGGTTCCGTCCCTAAGGTGGATCGTGCTATCTCCACGCTTGCTAAACGCACTACTATCCCGCTTGAGGATAGTTCATCGTTTAAAGAGCCCATGGATAAGAAGCTAGAAGCTCTAAGAAAGATGTTTCAGCACACAGGATATTTGTTTCAACCGGCAGCGGCGGTTGCTGCGGTGACTGGCGCCGCTACCTATTGGTGCAACTCTTTATCTGAATTGATTAAGGTGGAAGGTCCCCTTGACAGGATCTAGGAAATAATTAAGGCCTTGAGGGTAGCTAATTCTTTTATTTGTGATGCAAATATGCAGATTATTTGCCTGAATGCCAAGGCATCAGGTTTTTTCTGTGCTAGCCCGTAGGGCACTCTGGCTGAAGTCTTGGCCTACGGACATGACTTTTAAATCTAGACTTTTTTCCCTTCCATTTTTAAGGGGAAGATTCTTTTTGGTCCAGGCCTGGACTCAATCATATCCACGGTCACTGGAGTCAAAGGTGCCTTTGTACCGTAGGATAAGAAGAACAAACCTAAGGGACAAGGTTCTAATTTTCGTTCATTTCCTTCGGATAAATCCCAACACTAGCAGCCCTCCGCGAATCCTTAACAGTCCTATGGAACTTGGAAACCGACTCAGTCTTGGAATAAATCCAAGCAGAACAAGAAGCCCGCCGAACCAAAGTCGGCATGAAGAAGCGGCCCCCGATCCGTCTCTGGATCGTGTTGGGGGCAGACAATCTCTCTTTTTGGAGGCTTGGCTGGGGTACGTGCAAGACTCTTGGGTCCTGGAAGTCATTGCTCAGGGATACAGGATAGGTTTCAAATCTCATCCACCCATTTGCAGATTTCTCTTTTCAAAACTGTCTTCAAGACCAGAAAAACGAGAGGCTTTTCTAGGGTGCATGAGAGATGTCTCCTCCCTGGGAGTAATCGTACCGGTACCTCTATCAGAGAGAGGTCTGGGGTACTACTCAAACCTTTTTGTGTTCCCAAAGAAGGAGGGACTTAAGTGTTTAAACAAGTTCCTGTCGGTCCTATCGTTCAAGATGGAGACGATAAGGTCCATTCTGCCCTTAGTTCAAGAAGGACAGTTCATGATTACGATAGATTTGAAAGATGCTTACCTTCACATTCCAATCCACAAGGAACACTTCAAGTTCCTAAGATTCGCTTTCCTAAACCAGCACTTCCAGTTTATAGCACTTCCATTTGGTCTAACTACTGCCCCAAGAGTCTTTACGAAGGTTCTGGGGGCCCTGCTTGCAGTGGCGAGAACAAGAGGTATAGCAGTAGCGCCATACTTAGACGATATCCTGGTTCATGCACCATCCTGTCAGCTGGCAGAGGACCATTCAAAAGCTCTTCTACTTCTTCATTCTCATGGATGGAAGATAAACTTAGAAAAGAGTTCTCTTGTTCCCAGTACCAGGGTGGAATTCCTGTGTACGATACTAGACTCAATATCCATAAGGATATTTCTTACGGACCAGAGACGTTACAAAATAACTTCCAATTGTCTTGCCCTACAGACCTCATTAAGGCCCTCTGTGGCCCGGTGTATGGAGGTAATTGGGCTCATGGTGTCCAGCATAGACATCCATTCGCCAGATTCCATCTCAGACCTCTTCAGCTGTGCATGCTGTGCATGCTGAGTCAGTGGAACGGCGACCACTCGGATCTGTCACAACAGATTTCTCTGGACAACGGGTTGAGAGAATCGCTCTCTTTGTGGCTCTGTCCAGATCACCTGTCCCAAGGGACATCCTTCTTGAGATCATCCTGGGAGATTGTGACTACGGACGGGGAGCTGTTTGGGGTGCCAGGAAGGCACAGGGCCTGTGGACTCGAGGGGAATCTCTCCTCCGATAGACATTTTGGAACTTTTAGCGATCTTCAGTTCTCTGAAGGCTTGGCCTCTTCTGGGTTTGTCCCAATTTAACAGATTCTAATCAGACAACATAACCTCGGTGGCTTACATCAACCACCAGGGGGAAACGAGGAGCTCCATAGCAATGAGAAAATTATCTTGGATTCTAGAATGGGCGGAAGCCCACAACTGCTCGCTGTCAGCGATCCACATTCCGGGTGTGGACAACTGGGAAGTGGATTTCCTCAGCAGACAATCCTTCATCCAGGGGAATGGTCTCTCCACCCCAAGGTGTTTGTGGAGATTTGCAACAGATGGGAGACGCCGGATATAGATCTCATGGCATCCCGGCTCAACACCAGCTACCCAGATACGGGTCGCGATCCAGGGATCCTCAGGCAGAGCTAATAGATGCATTAGCAGTGCCTTGGAGGTTCAGCCTATTTTACATTTTCTTTTTTCCCTTCCATTTAAGGGGAAGATTCTTTTTGGTCCAGGCCTGGACTCAATCATATCCACGGTCACTGGAGTCAAAGGTGCCTTTGTACCGTAGGATAAGAAGAACAAACCTAAGGGACAAGGTTCTAATTTTCGTTCCTTTCCTTCGGATAAATCCCAACACTAGCAGCCCTCCGCGAATCCTTAACAGTCCTAAGGAACTTGGAAACCGACTCAGTCTTGGAATAAATCCAAGCAGAACAAGAAGCCCGCCGAACCAAAGTCGGCATGAAGAAGCGGCCCCCGATCCGTCAGCCTATTTTACATTTTTCCACCGTTACCACTTCTTCCTCGGGTAGTGGCCCGCATCAAACAGGAGCAAGCTTCGGCAATACTAATTTCTCCATCGTGGCCGTTAAGGATGTGGTTTGCGGACCTGGTGGGGATGTCTTCATCTCCTCCTTGGAGGTTACCCTGTCGCAGGGATCTGCTGGAACAGGGTCCTTTTGTTCATCAAAATCTAGATTCTATGAGGCTGACTGCGTGGAGATTGAATGCTTAGTCCTAGTCAAGAGAGGTTTTTCTGAGAGAGTGATTGATACTCTCATTCAAGCTAGAAAGCCGGTCACTTGTTGCATCTATCATAAGGGGTGGAGGACCTACTTATTCTGGTGTGAAGAGCGTGGATTCCCTTTGAATAAGATCAAGGTTTCCAGGATTCTTTCCTTTCTCCAGGATAGTCTGGAAAAGGGCCTTTCTGCTAGTTCCCTAAAGGGACAGATTTAGTTTCTATCTGTTTTATTGCACAAGAGGCTCGCTGAGCTTCCTGATGTTCAATCTTTTGTTCAGGCTCTGGGTAGAATCAGGCCTGTGTTTAGATCTTCCGCTCCTCCTTGGAGTTTAAATCTAGTTCTTAAAGTTTTGCAGAGGGCTCCGTTTGAGCCTATGCATGTTGTTGACATTAAATTACTGTCTTGGAAGGTTCTTTTTCTACTGGCTATTGCTTGGGCTCGCAGAGTCTCTGGGATGGCTGCCTTGCAATGTGAGCCTCATTACCTAGTTTTTCATGCTGATAAGGCTTCTTCGTACTGGGTTAGGGTTTCTCCCTAAAGTCGTTTCTGATCGTAACATCAATTCCTTGTGTTCTAATCCTCCTTCTTCAAAGGAATGGTTACTTCATAATTTGGATGTGGTTTGGGGTTTAAAGTTCTATCTTAAAGCTTCAAAGGAATTTAGACAGACTTCTTTGTTTGTTGTCTATTCTGGGAAGCTTAGAGGGCAGAAGGCCTCTTCCACTTCCTTATCTTTTTGGTTGAGGAGTCTTATTCGCTTAGCGTATGAGACAGCGGGACATAAGCCTCCTCAGAGAATTAAGGCTCATTCAACTCTAAGGAGCAGATTTGTAGGGCGGCCCTCCTTAAATACCTTTTCAAAAGTTTGATGTTTTTGCTTCGGCTGAAGCAGCTTTTGGGAGGCCATGGTGCCCTCTGAATTGGGTCCGCCTCTCTTTTTACCCTCCCGTTTTTATTCTGTGTCCTCTAGAGCTTGGGTATATGTTTCACACAAGTAAGGAATGAAGCTGTGGACTCTCCTCATATTAAGAAGGAAAACATAAATTATGCTTACCAGATAGTTTTCTTTCCTTCTGAATGAGGAGAGTCCACGGCCCTTGTTCTCTGTTGGACGGACCAAAATGTTTGTTCTTCTGGCACCCTTTATATCCTGATATTTCTCCTACTGTTCCTTGTTCCCTTGGCAGAATGACTGGGATATGAGGGAAGTGGGGGAGGTATTTAAGCCTTTGGCTGGGGTGTCTTTGCCTCCTTCTGGTGGCCAGGTTCTGTATTTCCCACAAGTAAGGAATGAAGCCATGGACTCTCCTCATACAGAAGGAAAGGAAATGATCTGGTAAGCATAATTTATGTTTTTAATAACATTAAAACAGATACTTCTCAATTCACAGGGGAATGTTTAGGACTAAATAACATTCCAGTTCCACCACTTCATTTGTAGTTTTTGAAGAATCCAACTAAATTCTTTGACAGTGTGACTATATACTTTTATCCAGCACAGTATACATTTTGCCACACCCCATTGACTTTTCAACAATCAATTTTGTCTGATTTATTTTTGAGGCTTGGAGTTTTAAAGAAACAGCAAGAATTAGATGCCTATCAAATCAGAAGACTATTTTGTCTACATATATCCTTTATACTTTGGATAATATATTTGATTATATTTAGCACATTTTATTTTTTATTTGTATTCTTTATATTTTGATTTGCACTTTATACACATTTATTGATGTATCAGTCATTCATGTTTTGTCTGTTTAGTTTCAGAATGTTGGTCCCAAGCAAAGACAGAAGAAGTCAGACAATTTGTTCCTGTTCCTGGGAAGATATCTGAGGATCAGTCATCTAATAGTCCATTGATTCTTAGCAGCTTTGATAGTCAACATAATTGCTGGAGAGACAAAATAGGACCCCGTCTTCTGGAGGGAGAAGCTTTGTGCCAGCCTGGTACAGTTGGAATGGATTATGGATGCTCTTCTGGACAACGACCTACAACAACTGTATCTCTTTTGGAGAAGCAAAAATCAAGAGATCATAGGATTATAGAACATGGGGCTGAAGAAACAAGAATAATTAGAATAATTGACAATTCCAACACACAGCCAGTACTGCATGGGGTGACACCAATGCCATTAAATTTAGGTAAAATGGATAAAGAAAGTGTGATGATCTGCAGACCTCAAGGATGGAATAATTCTGGGCATAACATCAAGACTATTGATATTAACAAAAGGAAAACTACAGAACCAAACCTGAGAAACTGGGGGTTGTTCCAGTGCTCGTTTTGTAATTTTGTTTTTCAAGATCTCTCAGAGCTTGTACAGCACCAGGAGACACATAACCAGGAAAAGTTTCGAGGTATTGGACATGAATTGGTGCAGTCTGAACAGCAAGAGGAGGCACTTTGTGAATGGAGGAGATACCAGTGTATTGTATGTGATAAGACTTTCTGCAAACAGTCTTCGCTGGTGACTCACTTGCGCATACACACAGGTGAAAAGCCATTCTCTTGTCATGTATGCCGGAGAAAATTTAATCAGCGCACAAGCCTCACTGTTCATCTGCGTACACACACTGGAGAGGCACCATTCTGCTGCAACAAATGCAATAAGAGCTTCCGTCAGCAATCAAATCTTACTCACCACATGAAGAGTCACCAGCAAATGGATGAGCAAGAGAGAGAAGACTGGAATGAAGAAACTAGAACCCTGGGAATTCCTTTAATGTACCTTGTTTCTGAAGGGGATGACAACAGCAGTGAAGTGTGGGGCACTAAAATACTTTCAAACAAAGGAGACCGAGAAGAAGACTCAACAATTTGTAAAAGACCATATGTCTGTGGCCATTGTTTCAAACGTTTCACGCATCAATCTAATCTTATGGTTCACCAACGCATCCATACAGGTGATCGGTCTTACTGCTGCCAAGAGTGTGGCAAGCAATTTACCCGCAGGACCAGCCTGATGGTGCACTTGCGGGGACATACTGGAGAGATGCCCTACTCTTGTCAGGAGTGTGGGAAGAGTTTTCGTCAGCAGTCCAATCTCCTTTACCATATGAAGAGTCATACAGGTCAGAATGAACTGAAATCAAAGGTAACCCAAGTCCATTCAAACAAACAGACATTGAAGCCATCTAGACCGCTCATTGGACCATCTGGTCAATACTTAGATAGGGATCCTCCACAGTCAATAAGTGTTGAAAGTAGAGATGAAAGAAGGTTAGATGAAAACCAAATGAGGGTATTTCAGTGCAGCCAATGCTACAAGTGGTTCCCCAATACTGCTAGTTTGTTGCTTCATCAAAAGTTTCATTTGGAACAGCCAAATACCATCATACAAGGCAGAGATGTTCAGAGTCCCTATACCATTCATAATAGCCCACAACATACATATGCTGAGAATTTACTGTCCTCCCCCAAAGAACAAGAGGTTTGCCCACAGCCACGGTTTAAGCATCCCTCAACACTGGAAGGAAACCTAGTTTCTGGGATTCAGAGTAGCCCAGAAGGTAATATTATCAATCAGCCAGGACAAAGTTCTGAATATCAAAGAATTGGAAACCATAGTGTGCACAGTCTCAATTTAAAGGGCTATTACCAAATTCGAGGAAGAGGTAGGCCAAGGAAAAGCATATGGCTGGGGCATGGACAATCTTCCATGGGGGCACTTGGACCAGGGAAGGCACTTCACAGATGTTGGAAGTGTCCACGCCGCTTCAATCATAAGTCTAACTTGATTGTCCATTTACGTATTCATACTGGAGAAAGGCCATTTCAGTGTTGGAAATGTGATAAAAGATTCCGACAGCAGTCAAATTTGGTACAGCATCTTAGAAACCATGAGGAAACTCATGGAAATGAAATTCTTTCAGGACCTAGGATGGAAGACAGCAAACAAAAACAGAGTGGTAAAACTCTACAGAATATGATGATATTTCAGCCTCCCACCATTAGCCAAGCACGTTGGCCTTTTCTTCCAGTTGGTGAAGGAAACCAAATGAACCAAAATGTGCAGTTATTTGAAGCCCCCCAAGCTATACATGTGGATGAAGAAACCTCAGTTAATGAGTGCATGAATGGTTCTATGGAGGCTGAATCTAGTTCCTCAGATGACCGATCCTTCAAGTGCAACAGCTGCTTTAAAACATTTAACCACAAGTCCAATCTTTTGGTCCATGAGCGTATTCACTCAGGAGACAAAACGTACCGCTGCCAGGATTGTGGGAAACAGTTCAGTCAACGCACCAGTTTAATGGTGCATCTACGAACTCATACTGGTGAGATGCCCTACTCTTGCCAGCAATGTAGAAGGCGTTTCCGACAACAGTCCAACTTACTTTACCATATAAAGACAAACACAGTGCTTGGTCAACTGAAGTGCACAATAGAAAACTTGCCAATCTCCTCAATGATACCTAGGATGGAGTCTGTTGGGGAAGTCAGTATTGGTCAAGAAATAGAACCAACGCTTGGGCAGGCTCAAGTTTGGCTAGATATGGAAACAAATGCCAAGATTGAAACTGCACCTGCCACACCACAAGAAGCAGCAAAAGAAAACTACCAGTGTCTTGAATGTGACAAAATATTCACTCATCAGTCCAACCTGCTTGTTCACCAAAGGATTCATTCAGGTGAACGTGCATATCGTTGCCATGAGTGTAATCGACAGTTTAGCCAACGTACTAGCCTAATGATTCACTTGCGCACTCATACCGGGGAAATGCCATATGCTTGCCAATGCTGTGGTAAGAGATTCCGCCAACAATCCAACCTTTTGTATCATTTGAAGAGCCATGCAGGACAGGTAACTGGCATAGAAATTTTGCCAGGCTTGGATTATGCAACACCCAAGGCTAGAGGCAGACCTCGAAAAATTGAATCTAATGATGAGAGGAGGGAAAAAAGGATAATGCCTAGAGGCAAGCGTACCTACAAGTGCACAGAGTGCCCAAGACGCTATAACCTCATGTCTAACTTGGTTGCTCACCAGAGATCACATGATCGGCAGCCACTATTTACTTGCTCAGAGTGTGGAGAAAGCTTCCTTCAGCAAAGTTACCTCACCGTTCACAAAAAACTACACACTAAGAGGGATCCTCCTCAACATGATGGTGAACAGCTTCACTGGAAACCAAACTTATAATTGTTGGATGACACAGATGTAGAGAGATTGACAACATACAACAGTAGCTGTATCCAGTTTTTTGATTTGCTAACAATTTTAAATTTGGTTAGAGTGTAGCTCATGGAATTGACCAAATTGTGAAAGGGATGAAAAAAAGCATGTTCATTAAATACCTTCATCCTCCAAACATGATAAAAAATGCTATACTTTTGTAAGGATCCTTTTAATTCATTTATGGCTGAGAAAAAAATGAGCTGCCTTCAGAACGGTTTATTCTGATCAGCCATTGGCTATTACTGTCTTATGTAATGTCATCATCTAGTGATGACTAAGCCGCCAAAGTAATATGTTGATAATCTCATCAAAAGTGAAAGTGTAAAGCACTTCTCATTTGTGAAATCCACCAGACAACATAAGAAGCACTTCCACCTATTCATTTCAACTTGAAAATGTGTTTATTCCAGTTCTAGTTATTGAACCCAAAGCTGTATTTCCAAAATATGTAAAAACTTCAATAATCTGCATATGGAAAATGCTATATTTAGCTCATAGGATTAGAATTAACCTTTCACAATTTGTATTTATTTTTTATAGCACTTGGTATTTGTTACTTTGTTCCTTTATATTATTAGTCATAACATAATTATTTATTCATAGTTATTTTTTTTCTCCTGGTTTGGGATGTATGGTGTATTCCTCTGCAGTGTGTATTAATGGCAGCTGATTTGAGTGCAGAAGCTCTTCCTTTGGGGTTATTAGTATGAGGTTTTTATTGCTTATAATGTTTGTTGGAGTAGTTAAGCTTTCATAGATTAACAACAAATCATAGACGATGTACGGAGCTTTTGAAAATCTGAATATATCTTTTAAGTATTCTAGCAGTGATGTGGATATAGTGTTCATGCTGAAGTGGCTCTTCGGAAGCGGTATGTCTTTGGTGCAGTGAGGAATTTTCATTTCATATATTTAACAATACATAGTGGAGAGAGACATTAGCATTTTTTTGTGTTAAGGATACATGCTCTAACTTGCATTTTATTGTATTAGCTTTCCTGCAAAGGAGTTAAAGTTTAATCTCAGGAGCTGCATTGTGTGGGTTAAAGGGATATGAAACCCAAAAATGTTATTTCATGCGTCGGCTAGAGCATGTGATTTAAAACAACTTTCTAATTTACTTCTATTATCTATTTTTCTTTGTTCGCTTGGTATCTTTTGTTGAAAAACAGCTAAGTATGCTTAGGAGCTGGCCCATTTCTGGAGCACTATATGACAGCAGTTTTGCAAGAATGTTATCCATTTGCAAGATTACTATTTCCTGACATTTAGTGCTCCAGATGCCTACCTAGGTATCTCTTCAACACAGAATATCACGGGAACTAAGCAAATTTTAGAATAGAAGTAAGCTCTGTCTGAATCACAAAATAACATTTTTGGGTTTTATATCCCTTTGAGCACTAGATGTGCAAATCTTCATTTATTTTTTGTTTTGCTAGCAGTGTAGAATGTCCCTTTTCTATAGCAGTGATTCTAAGATAGAGTGACTGGTTACACTGGAATGCAATGGACCGCTCTTAAATTGAAATCTTGTAAGCAGAAAATCTGTCTTAAAAGTATTTTAGTGTCACACATTGTGTAATAATGCCTAAATATGTTTCTTAGTTCAAAGTGCTTTCATTTTATATTTTTGTATAATTAAGAGTCATTGTGTGTCACAGACATATAAAAAATAAATTTAATCACAAAGCAAAAAGAGTAGAAATCCCCTAAGCTTTTGGATATAGTAGGTCAAGAATCCAGTGTCTTGTGAGTATAGATAATTGGTGTATTTTAAAATTTCACATATTACTGTCCATTGCTTTGTTAACTATACAAGTTAGCAAACATGACATTTATTGAAAGGTGCCGATCGGCAATCTAAATATGTGTGATTTGGGTGAATCTT